>NC_133580.1:40556772-40851127 GCF_964106895.1 Numenius arquata | reverse complement strand
CCAAAACAAAGCTGTAAGAAAAGCACTGCAGTAGGGCTCCTCTCTCTCCCTTTTCACGAAAAGTGGTCAACTTCAAAAAAAGGGAAGCGAAGCACCACTTCCATTTCAAGACTTATTCAAATACACCCCTTCACTCAAAATATATCCAGCAAATTAAATCTGCAAGACTGGCTGCAGCAAACAAGGCGTGCAGGCTCAGCTGCCCTTCACAAAGCATCTTTGTGGAGCTATCTTTCTGCCAGCGCTCCTTTTGAATTCCCAAACAATACCTCGCAAAAATTACATCTCCTACTGTGGGAAAGTTCCCAAAACACAAGCCAAAATATATTTTCTCATGAGGATACAAAAAACCTTCAATGAGGAAGTCGAAGTTCTTACAATGACCGTTCCGTATGCATATGGTTATTCTTGAAACATGCTAACAGATTAAGTAGCAGCATTCTGATTTAGGGAAAAAAAGCTATCAAAATCAGATCAGTAATTCCTCAGAATGAATTAGTAGCTACCCCTCAATAATTCACATAAGCGTACAGACTTTTAAAGACTTTTAAGCACACAGATTTCTAAAAATAATGAAATTCAAGAAGCAATAACTGTTTTCACAAAACCTTAGCTAACCTCTACTCTAATAAGAATAAAATAAGTGAAGCATCTTCAGAGATTGCATTTGTACCTGCAGAAAAAAAAAAAAAAAAAGAAAAAAAAATGTAAAGTGTTTTTTCTCTCCATAACCTGAGAACCCATGGAACACTATCCTCCCACTGAGGAAAAAACATGATTTTGGGAAAATACTTGTGTGACATTTACTTTTGCTGATTTTACACTTCTACCCTCATGACAAGAAAGAACTATCCCTCTTTTTTGTCTCAGAAGTTCAACAGATGATTTTGCTTATTATCAGCTTTAGCAGAAGGGCAAGCCTTGCTCTGGCAATCAGTCTTGCCTTGCGAGAACCCTCCTCTACTGCAGCCTCCCTGGTGGCGCTGCTGACCACCCCCTGGCTCACCAGAGGGGTGAGTGAGGCCAGGTGGGACAGCAGTGTCCCTTCAGCATCACTGAGGGTACAGCCACACGCTCTTATGTCTGAACAGCGCATTAGGAGGCAAAAAAGCTTGGGCTGGGGAGTAGATGCCTGGGCTTCAGGCCCAGCACCACTCACTACAGTAGTTTTCCTCAGCAAGGTTGCCCCAGAAAGGCAAGGCAGCAGCATCATGCTCCCAGCTTTCCTGTGCAGGAGAGTACAGCCACAAGGCTGTCAAACACGCTCACAGCTCATAGGAACATATCCCGCCTGAACCCAGAGCAAACACTTCTGCAGCCACAGCAGGGCAGAAATCAAAAGCAAACTCTACCAAACAGATCATTAATCAAGTAGGAAATTACACAGAGCTTATCGGTGCTACAGTGAAACCCTCGCTTTCCAAGTTACCTAGTTTCAGATTGGCTGGGATGTGTACAGCTAACTGAGCTGCAATCTTCTCATGTAATGAGAAAGCAGACAAGTGCTCAGGACAAGGCTTCAAATCAGCTATTTCTACTCCATAGGCAAAGGCTTCCCAGTCACACCAAGGTCCTCGCAAGCATTGGTGAAACTCATATTACTACAGGACACAGAAATCTACAAATGCAGAAAGTACCAGCCCTATGACAGGGGAGAACTACTGCAAAATAAATTAAAAAGTCGGTGTTATCAAAGCTCTTAGCAACAGAGATACGAACAGCTATGGGAAAATGCACCCTCCATCAGAGACTGGGAAATAAACATATTTTCTCTCAAAACAAACAGGATACTGAGCAGCCTGTTGCAGTACATGCCCTCAGTTTTAGGAAGCACGTGAAAATTTATGGTGGAAGTTCAGAATCAGACATTCCAGGGCTGTTTCGGCAGACTGAGATTAGAGAGGTCGCAAGAAAACTTGAGCTACACAAGGGGTTTTGGGTTTAGTTATCAGCCACAAGATGTATTCATACAATTAAGTTTGTTGGGCATGAAGTTATGCCACATAGTAATACTAGCTCAAGAGAAAACACTAAGTGCAAAGAAAAAAGTACACTTACTTCAAAAAACACATTCTCTAACATTATTTGTATACTAAACAAATCCATTACTTGCATTACCTGCTTTGTCAAGTAAAGGTCTCGCTTTTTCCAGTTACTTTGTTTTTTTTATCCTCCCAGTTAAGTGCTGAAACATGGCAAGAATACCCTCTGTGACCAAGGGTCCATATATACATGTCTATTATAACTTCTGTTTTATCTGTATCCATCTCCCCCCACTTACAGCCCAAGAGACACCAAGACACCACTTAACATACAGTTCATCAGACACTGGACCTTCACGTTGCGAAGATGTTAACTATTTTGAACAAGTTTCCAAAACCCTGCAGGATCTGGAGGGCTATTTTTGCTCAGACCAACTGCCCTGACAGCTGACTTCATGATGGCAGATTCACTTCAAGCCAACTGTCAAGCAGGGGGAAAGTGCCTGGACCAAGAACTTGCAACAGCCTTTCTTCATTAAGCTGTGTTACTAACCATGCTCTCAATGTTAACACAAAACCTAAGAGGCTCATGCCCCCACTTCAGAATAAGTTACTGCAGACAGCAGAAAGCCTGAACGCTACCATGGGAAGTGCAGTTAGGAATCTCAGTTTGTTGCCCAAATGGGCTCCCCCCAAAAGAGCAGAACGTCAGACTTTGCAAACTAAAGCTACCCCTGAATAACCACATTACAAAGCCCTGAGAAGCATGACAGAAAGACCATTATAACGATGTAATACAGCCAACTATCAGGCATCAGCTGTCATAGTCCTACGCTTTATTTAGGGCTACTGAGAACCAGCAGGAGAATTTAGCAACGGAACCGGTTCTCAGCATCACACTGCTGTTAGCAGCGTGACAACAGGGGTTACCTTCTTCTTTAAATACCAGCATCAAAAAGACGGTAACATGGTAGCGTGCTGACAGTGAAAAAAAAACCTGAAAGCAAAACTCAAGCTCCAAAACATATTTGTTTTCCAAACAAAAGAAATCCCAAATAAGCTCTTTTGAAAATTATAATTTTAGTCTTCTGGTGTATTTGATATACATACACGCAATAAGCCTGAATTTAAAGACTAAGGATAATCCTTTATGCTAAACTCACACATAAAACGCTTATTTTCTATGATCCCATGAAAGCAGACTGCTTTTGCTACAAGATCACTATAACAAGAAGGAAATGTTCATTTCTGGCTTATCTGAAGATTGCACACAATCAAGCTATCAGTAGTCACAAGTACAAAAATAACCCAACTGGGGAACAAGCTGAAAGTTTATTTGGAAAAAGCATAGGTACATCCTATAATTAAACCATTGTTCCTCTCGAGTGCTTGAGAAGGGAATATCTGCTCAACAGTAGCATCCTGTTTAGATGTCTTCTGACATTAAGTGACGCACTAGTATCTAACGAAGGGTAACTGTACAGTCCTCCCCTCTCCCCTTAAGACGCTGTTGCTGATGCTGTTACTTCTCTGCTATTCCTTACTACTGCACTGAATTGCCTCCACGTACCACACCAGAGGTTTCCAGAAGAAAACCTTCGGCACCTAACATATGTAAGGCATACATGAAAAAAAATGTCTTCCTGCAGACGTCACTGCGTGGCATGAAAACAGTAAGCTAGTATGTGGAGTTTCTGAGGTAACTAGTTATTCGCATACCATGCCATGCAAATGAGTTGTTAGGATAAAGAAAGAGATTAGGGCTCGGTTTCTCTTGCTTGAAAACAAAAGCGGCCCTATTTTTTCAGATTAAGCTGCACCAGTATAAAACTGCTTGCTTTCTACGATGGCCTACGATGCCAACAAGAATTTGTTTTGAAAAGACTTAAAGCTATAACAGTTCATATAAGATGACGTTTGGAGAAAAAAGAAATAAAAAAAAAAAATAAAAAAAAAATCGCTATTACACACAGCTTAAGGGCACAAAACCATTTGTAATTTATGAACATTTAGAAGTTAGATTCCCCAAAGTAGTTAAATTAACTTCCTAGTTCACATCTTCAAAGTGAAATGAATAGTTTAATAAAGCAATTAAAGAGGAGAGCTCTGTTACACAACAGGCACGTTAAAGCGCAGGCCATGTAGATATTCCCTTTTTTATTTTTGAGCTTCTTTAGTCAACGGAGAGTTGAGTTGCAATTCACAAAATTCACGAAAACTCTGTAAGTGAGGATACACAGAAGAGATAGGAAGCTAAGAATTTTCCTAAGCAATTGCAGAATAAACGCTTCCTCAAAAAGAAAAAAGCCAGTCCTGCCCAAAATTACCCGGAGACTTTGGCACTACAGAAGTTCATGCAAAGTTAAGTTTCCTTTCTCCGACAACGTGTATCAGATCTGGCAGCTCCCAAAGCTGTACCTACAAACAGGAGCTGGCTGTCCTGCTGCCGCTGCTCTCCTCTCAGCCCCCAGTTGACTCATTTTGCCAAATTTGCACCATGACAATCCAGGGTGATCAGTGAGGTCAAACCCGCATCTGCCTCCTCATGATTTGGGAGAAGCTGAGCCCCGACGAGCTTGGTGATGCAAGGAAGGAGCAAATACGCTACTAACATACTTCTCTTGTTATTTCCTGTACTGACACGAATATGGGAAATATATTTTCTCTTTCCAACCCTCTCTCAGCTTTAAAAATACCTCATGACTTCTCAAAAGCAAAAATTCAGTAACTACTTTCGCAAGTTAGCGTGGCAAGGAAAAGAAAATACAAGCATAGAAAAGGAGACAAAAAGTTGCTTTTGGGGATGATTTAAAAACAACGTCTTTGTGTCTTTCTATAGAAACTCCTTTTTTAATTTTACTTAATGACTGAAAGATGATCTGCATAAATGTATTCCTTTCAAATGCCAGTGCTGCTGTAAAATAAAACCGAACTTCCAGAACAGAGTACCAACATTAGGGAAGTCCTCAGCACACACAATTCAACATAGACTCAGAATGGTTAGAGTTGGAAGGGACCTTAAAGATCATCTGGTTCCAACTCCCCTGCCATGGGCAGGGACACCTCCCACTAGACCAGGTTGCTCAAAGCCCCATCCAGCCTGGCCTTGAACACTTCCAGGGATGGGGCAGCCACAACTTCCCTGGGCAACCTGTTCCAGTGTCTCACCACCCTCACAGTAAAGAATTTCTTTCTGGTGTCTAACCTAAATCTCCCCTCTTCCAATTTAAAACCATTACCCCTTGTCCTGTCACTACACTTCCTGACAGAGTCCCTCTCCAGCTCTCCTGTAGGCTCCCTTCAGATACTGGAAGGCTGCTATAAGGTCTCCCCGGAGCCTTTCACAAAAACACCAAGTTTTCCGCTGCAAACCCTGCTCTCCCCAGCAGCAACAGGAGGGCACATCTGATCACCCGTTTCAAGTATTTCCAGTGCTAACAACACATTATGTTTCCCACAAATTTGGTCTTATTTGTGGATTATTTTGGCCAGTGTCATCTTCATGGATTTAAGGGTGGGTTTCCTTTCCTGTGGCGATTGCCACAGCAGGCTCCCAGTCTGCTGATTCGGGAAGTTTTACAGCATTAACGCAGCCCTGGCGTTCCCGATTTAGCTCTCTGCTCCGTGCCCTTCACACCAGCTTTATCCCTGCGTTCCAGCTAATTTCTTCACTGCGTCATTTCTGACTTTCCGCCTTTTTTTTTTGTTATCCCTTTTAGAGACCAGGGCTGAGCAGCAAGGACAGGGGAAAGTTTTAAGTCCACATGGCACAGATCCTGTCACAGGGGAAGTGTTGTCTCCCCAAGCCCAGTCTGGTGGCCCCACTACCTGACCAACTGGTTTCTGAGCATCTGGCAGCGGCACTCCCCCTGGATACCGTATCATCCTTTGATAACCATCTCCCGAGGCCGGACACCGCCGGCAGGCTCCCCTGCCTGGAATTTATGCCTCTACCATCATGAGGGACCTCGCTACAAGTTTGTGGAAGAGATTCCTCCCCAGGAGAGAGCACTCGGCCTCCTTCAGCTTTCACAACACGCTGATGGGCTGGGTCCAGCACTGAAGGCGAACAGACATTTGGAAAAGGTCAGACAAGGACAGAGAGACAACTTTAGCACCACAAAAACACATTCCAGAAGAAGCTCAGTTTTTTTAAAGAAAAAAAAAAAAGGAAGATTTGCAAAAAAGACCCACTGAATACGATGCCTATGCAGTCAGTATATTTTTCCATGGGAGATTTTATTTTCTCACATGTATTCCATGAGCATGAGGCTAAAAATAACATTACCACAATGACGTATCTATAGTAGGAGGAATGACTTATGGGTGCCGACCGAAAGTCAAGGTTTCCTCTTTGCCCTCAGTTTGAAAACGTCACCAGCCAATCAGCCGCCTGCCAAAATCACCAGTAATGCCATCTCTTCCCCAAAACCAGAACACAGGGACTGCTCAGAGAGCAGGACAAGCCTTTAGAAAATAGGACAGATGGCATTACAACTCCAAGCAAAGTAACTCCTTGTATCATTAGCTATTGAACTGCGGCTTGATGCGGGGATCAGCGTAAAGCTTATTAGTCTTTAGACAGTTGGCAGCAACAGCCACTGCAGCAACCATTCGGGAGCAGAAGGAACTCATTCAGTTTAGTTGTTTTTCAGGTCATGTTAAGTCAAAATGTTTCTATACGCACTCCAGTCCCCAATTTACCCTTTCTTAGCCCCTCCGAGCCCAGTTACGCTTACAAACAACTTCAGCCCGCTCACTCCTCCGACAAAGAGGGCTCCAGGAGCCCGGCACAGGTATCTGAAAAATTCCTGCCTGGTGCCATTGTGTAAGGATTTCACCCTACTTGGGAGAGCAGGGACTTGCCAAGAATACCACTGACCTCAGCCCCAACATTATGAAACCGCGCTGCCAGCGCCAGCCAGCTATGTAAAAGTAAGGGATTGCATTCAAATCCGGGGCCACAGCCTACTGCGGGACAATAACAAAGCAAAACACGCGCACAAAATATATAAAAAAAAATTAAAATGCAGACTTTAGGCGCATTTTTCTTTCTACCGGAAGGAACAATTCAAAATAAACTCCGCTGGCGTTTCTCCCTCCCCCCCCCCCCCCCCAAAAAATAAATAAATTAGGGAGTAGGAGGAAAGTTGTTCGCCTCCATGCATTTCTTCCCTTCCCGTCAGCTCGCCGCCCGGGAATTCAGCGATGGGGGGGAAGATGTGTTAGGAGAGCGGGGGGGGGGGGGGGGGGGAAGATGTGTTAGGAGAGCGGGGGGGTGAACCCGGCGCCGCTCTGCTCCCGCGGCAGCGGGGTCGTGGGGGGTCCCGTCCGTCCCGTCCCCCCCGTCCCCCCCCACGGGTGAGAGGGTGTCGCGGGGGGAAGGGGCCGCCCTACCTGGGGGCTCCTCTCCGCCGGGTTCTTCATCACCGCCTGGCGGAAGCTGTTATCCACGTAGGACGCCATCGCGCCCCTCCTGCCTCCCGGGGAGGGGGAATGAGGGAGGGCCGGCCGCGGCCTGGAGCTGCGGGGCTGCGCGGCCGGGGTGGGAGGGGGAGCGCTGGGCGAAGAGACGGCGGGGCGCGGAGGCACCGCGGGGCTCAGCAGCGCCGCCGCCCGGAGCAGGAGGAGGCGGGGGCGGCGGGGACAGCCGAGCCCCGCCGGTAGCGGCAGCGGCGACAAGGGCTCGGCGCTCCTTCACTACCCGGCTCTACGCCTCCCGCCGACCCGCTCCGCCGCATCCCCCCGGGCACCACCACCACGGTCGTCGTCGTCGTCGCCGCCTCCCTTCTCCTCCTCCTCCTCCTCCTCCTCCTCCTCCTCCTCCGGAGCTCCGCGCCCGCCTCGGAGACGGGGAAGTTGCTGGCCCGGGGAGGCGGAGCGGCCGGGGGGGCGGGTCGGGGCGGGACGGCAGAGGGAGAAGCGCGGGGGGGGGGGGGGGCGGGTGGCTGGGGGCCGCGGACGGCGGGGGACCCGCCGTCCGCGGCCCCCAGCCACCCGCCCCCCCCCCCCGCCAGCATCCTTGCCTTAGCATCCTTCCCCCAGAAAGCCATCCCTATCTTTTTTAACCCCCCCCCCCCCAAAAAAAAAAAAAAATAAATAAAAAGCAGCTTGACCGTCCGGAGGGACACGCATCGTCGCAGTTGCGGTGATGGATCCCTATGGATATCGGCGAGGAGCAAGCTGGACCGTTTAAAAGAGACAAATAAATAAGTAAAAGACTTGATCTGCTGGATCTGGTGTCTCCCTGCTTTGGGGAGGCCACCTGTTGTCACTCTTCTCAAGAATAATCCGTATCAGCCGGCTGTCCCCTCTGTCACCGCTCTATGGGATATAAAGGAGGAAGGGAAGGGTGCGAAATCCTTAATTTTACACTTTTTTTTTTTTTTTTTTCCTGGGGGTTATCTAGCTTCCTCTTATCTAGCTGCTTCTTCTTCTCATGTGAATTCAAGTTTTTAAAGAGTAAAGGTCTTGCAACATGGCTGGTTTTCTTTGTTTACCGTGACACTGAGCATGTCTCAACAGCAGCTTGACAAATACGAACCGTGGAAGGATTATTAATGTGCCATTAACGGCACTGTAATACTATTAATGTATTTGCTTTTACAAGCGATGTGTACCCTTTGCTGATATGGATCACGCAATGTAAACAATGTCAACATTAAGAGATCTGTTTGATTTCCAGTCACTAGAAGGGGTTTGCAGATTTTAATCACAAGCAAGGGAGAATAATTTTTATTTGTATATTTTATTTGCAAAAATTCATAGGGATAACCATTTTTTTTCATACACGACATGTACTGCCGGTCTCGGGAGACAAAATCTTGGGATTTTTGACATACATGGCTCTCAAACAGGCTGTGTCTTCAGACAGTAATCTACTAAACCTACTGAATTTCTTCATATGGCTCATTAACAAAGATAACTCTTTGGGCTAATCCCGCTCATATGTGTCAGCAAAATATTTTTGCAGCTAATACCGATAATTGTGGGCAGACCATGGGAAAAGATGAGGGAGGGCTCCACATCCCGACTGCATCTTTCTTGTCAGTGCTTATTAAGTAGACCTTATGGGGAATATTTTTTTTTTTTTTTAACTACCGGATTGAAAATAATGTCCTTTACCCTAAAAAATAGCAATTTTAAATATGCCTTGCATTCATCATCCAGAGAGTGTAATTTCTTCAAATAAATGAAGCCTGCAGCTATGGGAAAGTGCCAGTTTTTCTGAAGCTCAGCTTACCAACCCAGGAGTGCTAAGATTCCCTTTTTTTTGTGGGGCATATGTATAGGGCAAATGCCACAGGAATGCAAGGAATGCTCTCCTGGGCTCTGCTCCTCAATCACTTCAGGGCACCTATTCCCTCCTGCTACAGACTAGTTTGCCTGACATCTTCATATCTCTACATCAAAACAGAGCTACCCACTCTATTTAAATATGCAATTATCTTTCATTTCAAACCTATGAGCTGTACCAGCACCAAGCGAAGAGTTTCACTCTGATTAATTTTTTGTTGTGTTATCTGGTAACACAATACCTGTGATTCACAGTGATATTTAACTTCAGCCGATGGGGTTTTGGGAGCTCCGACTGTATTCTGATTAGTGTAACAAATCTCGATGGTTACAGGCGTATGTCAAAGGCCTATCACACGCCACGTGAGGTGTTAGAAATGGGAATGAATGAAAGCTAGAGAATTATGTACAAATACATTCAACAATCCCTTAACAATATTTAGGAAAATGTTGCATTAACACCTTTTTGGTGTCTGTAAGCAACATATTTGCATAATACAGACGCTTCTGATTGTTTACGTTCTCCATGGTAGATACAAACCTGTCCTTTATGCTGTTTTTTTCTAGCTGAAATTAGAATAGTTCTTGTACCTGAATAGGAAAAAAACCAGCAAATTATCATCACGATGCAGAGTAAGGACAATGATTAGTAGAGAACACATCTGATTATGACTGGAAACTCCTATTTTTTATGCAAATATTCCACAAAATGTAACGTGTGGCATCAAATGTTTTTGCAGCTTTCATCTTCTTTTAGTCTTTCCTGTTTTCTAACTTCAACAGTAAATCAGTATGTTTTAGAATACACATATATACCAGGACCTGCTGTTCGTTTTGCAGTTGCTTTGGTTCTTCCTCAGGCTACATTGTCCAGCCTGATTTACAATGGATTTGGGGGAGGGGGAGGTGTTGTTTGGACTGGTCATGTTGTTACATTACATAGGTTTCTTACCCCATATTACACTAGGAAACCAAGAGTTAACCATATACATTACATGAAAGTACATACGGTATTGATATTTCAGCAATATGAAAAGACTGCAACTCAAAACATGACAGCTCAGCATAATATCCTTTTAGATAGCTGTAACTAAGCACTATGTTAAAATATTTTAGAAAAGTATTTTGCCTTAGAAATACAGAGTTTCTGCCTTCATGAATATCTCTGTTTCTTTTAAGGGATAAATTGAAATGGTCGGGTCAAATTACAGTTACTAATCTGCCAAGGAAACAAGTTCAGCATTTCTGTGAGCAATTTGCTCATTTGCTAACCCTCATTTTTAAAAACATACTCGCACTTTGGGAGGCTTGGACTTGACTTAGCCACACAGCTTTTCATTTGTGACACCAGTTATCAGTCACTCACACGTAAACGCCTGGTTTGCTCAGAGGAGGCTGGCCTGCCCTGCCAGGGAAACAGAGCGTCGCCCCTTTGGGGAGTTTAGTAGAGTATATGCACTCGGTATGGATATAAACCCATGGATGTCCTTTTATCCCCTTTCTTTGGATAAACACTTGTTTTCATCTATCTTCTGGAGACAGCATGGCAGCTGAAGCAGATTCCTGCGGCCGAGCTCCAGCCCTCAGGACTGCCCGTCTCCTTCCCAGCTCTCTCCTGGCACCTTCTCAGCAACCATAAAAAGTCACTTTCATAACTGTTGGTAGAAGTGGACAGTAAAGGGGAAGGGAGGTATTGGCCTGGCAAACCACCCCAGAACTGACCTTGAAACAGTAGCCATCGCCACTGGGCTGGGCAGAAGCCAATTTTATTGGATTTTAAGTCAAAGATGAATGATTTCGGGTACAAGTAAGGCCACTACCAAGGAGGCACTATCCCCTTTGAACAAGATTAGCCTCTACGCTCTGTCTTTCGGGATGGCAACATTTCCAAGAATGGTGTCTCTCGCTTTTGGGAATATTACCATTTGCAACTCCAGTTTTTATCGTCTTTTACAGCACGATGAAGGGCGTGTGGGGTTTTCCGTTTGTTTGTTTGTTTGTTTGGGGCTTTTTTAGTTACTTTTTTTACATAACATCCTCTAGTTATGCGGCTATTTGCCAACTAGTGATCACTGGTGTACAGGTTCAGTACGTCACTACCACCCTCTGCCCCTGAGCCAGAGGGCAGGACAGAAAGGTAGCAATGAGTTAACACACTTGAATTTTTACTGTCGGTTTATGGTCCTTTTGTACTTATAAAGCAGTACAAAATTCAAAAGGTTGTACAAAAGGGTTGGCCTGTGGCATAAAGCAAAATTTGTCTTTTCTTTTTTTCTTAAAAGAAAAAAAAAAAAGAATTTGTGACTAGTATAATTTCATACATTTATTCAGAATTTGCCACAGCTACATTTGGGAATATTTATCATTCGACTTCTGCTCTAACTGCAAATATATGCAAAGCGGCTTTAACTACTTAGTTTAATACTAGCAGTGGCACCTCAGGGACCGGCTGTCCAAGGCCAAGCATTCACATGGTCGTTGTATTTACATACTATCCAAGTATTTACATGGCTGTGTGAGAGGAATTCGCAGCCCACAGGGTGTTCCCTTCAGCTGCCCTGATAAAGGCGCCCAGGCAAAAGGAAAGGTGGCTGAAATACGTATTGCAGCAGGACCTCAGAGGCATAGTAGTACTGGACGGTGGCCCCCTATGCTACATTTTGTATGAAGACTGAACAAATTAGCAGGAGCTCTTGAAGGTCAAGCTTGTATTTCTGAAGTAGAATCATAGAATCATAGAGTCATCTGGGCCGGAAGGGACCTTCAAAGGTCATCTAGTCTGACCCCCCCCGCAGTCAGCGGGGACACCCCCAACTAGACCAGGTTGCCCAGGGCCTCGTCGAGACTTACCTTGAATGTCTCCAGGGAAGGGGCCTCAACCACCTCCCTTGGCAACCTATTCCAGCGCTCCACCACCCTCATGGTAAAGAACTTATTCCTAATGTCTAATCTAAATCTGCTTTTTTCCAGTTTAAAGCCATTACCCCTTGTTCTGACATTGCCGGCCTTTGTAAACAGACTGTCTCCAGCCTTCCTGTAGGCCCCCTTCAGGTACTGGAAGGTTGCTATTAGGTCTCCCCAGAGCCTTCTCTTCTCCAGGCTGAACAACCCCAGCTCCCTCAGCCTGTCTTCATAGGAGAGGTGCTCCAGCCCTCTGATCATTTTCGTGGCCCTCCTCTGGACCCTCTCTATCAGGTCCATGTCCTTCTTATATTGAGGGCTCCAGACCTGCACACAGTACTCCAGGTGAGGTCTCACCAGAGCAGAGTAAAGTGGCAGAATCACTTATCTGGATCTGCTGGCAACACATCTCTTGATGCAGCCCAGGATGCGATTGGCCTTCTGGGCTGCAAGTGCACACTGCCTGCTCATGTCCAGCTTTTCATCCATCAGCACCCCCAAGTCCCTTTCCTCAGGGCTGCTTTCTAATACCTCATCCCCTAGTCTGTATTGATAGCAAGGATTGTTCCGGCCCAGGTGCATAACTCTGCACTTGCTCTTGTTGAACCTCATGAGGTTTACTTGAGCCCACCTCTCCAGCCTGTCCAGGTCCCTCTGGATGACACCCCGTCCCTCTGGTGTATCGACAAGACCACACAGCTTGGTGTCGTCTGCAAACTTGCTGATGGTGGACTCCATCCCTCTGTCTATATCGTTGATAAAAATATTGAACAGTACCAGTCCCAGCACAGACCCTTGAGGGACACCACTTGTCACTGCTCTCCATCTGGACTTAAAGCCATTGAGTACTACCCTCTGGATGTGACCATCCAGCCAATTCCTTATACACTGAACCGTCCACCCATCAAATCCGTATCTCTCCAGTTTGGCGAGCAGGGTGTCACGGGGGACCGTGTCAAAGGCCTTACAGAAGTCCAGATAGATCACATCCATAGGTCGTCCCTTATCTAGTGACATAGTCACTCCATCACAGAAGGCCACTAGGTTAGTCAGGCTGGACCTGCCCCTAGTAAAGCCATTTTGGCTGTCCTGAATCATCCCCCTGTCCTCCATGTGCCCAAGCATGGCATCCAGAAGGATCTGCTTCATGATCTTCCCAGGCACAGAGGTGAGGCTGACAAGTAAGCTCAGGTACATCTACACAAGCTTCATTTGTGCTTGTAACCACGATACAGATGTGCCCGTTATCTCTTGGGAGTGGAAGTGATGAGATGATTGTGTCTCCTATCCTGGTACCTCCACTGGGAAAGGGGTGCTCAGGACCTCGCTTCAACATCATCTGCTTCAGCTTCTCCTTCTGTGAAGAGGGGCACAAAAGTATTGACTCAGCTTCTTAGGTGAAGTATTCTGAGACATAAGGAAAGCACTGCAAAGTGCTGTTACTAATAACACTAACAGCATTTGGAGTTTCCTTAAAATGGAGATTAACCACAGACATAGGCACCGTCAAATAGCGTCTTTTGTCATTATGAGGACGTGTAGTGAAAGAAGTTGTTTCCGTGGGATGGTGCAAAGCACAATGCAAGAAGTTGGTGCTTCAGTGCTGGTGCCCTCTGGGACAGGCTGCCAGCAAGGAGAAGTGCCCTGTGGCAGTTCTTGAATTTCACCTGCTACACAGTGGCAAAGGTATCGGACAGACTGAAAACAGGGTCCTTTTAGATAGATGACATTTTCTGAATCGTAGATAGGTTAAAAAAATGCACTCTACTCCTTTGCAGCTAGTCATCCACAGTCTGATACAGGCAGGATATACATAGGAGTGATTTCAACTGTTAACAGGATCTTATAAAACAGTCATGTGAACTATATATTTGGTGTCACATATATTTCAAATATTATATTTCAGTAAATAACATCCTGAATAAGGAAAAAATATTTCATTCTTATTCACTGCCTTTGAAGTTTTCATTATTGAACAAATTAAAACCCAAACCTACCTTTTGGTGTTTTGGTTTTAAACTAATATGTTTCCTAAGAGAAAAGACAAACCTACTCTTTCTAAAATAACTGTAATTGAGTTGTTTAAAATAACCTTTTGAAGTTTCTACAATCCAAACATTACATGACTGTGCTAACATATGAAAAGGGGAAATTGTCTAGAAGTCAATCTAGACAGGATTACTATTTATTCAAAGATGGCTGAGTCTTTAAAAGAATCTAACTCATATGTCTTAACGATAGATAGCCAGATGATCATTAATTTCCAATGATAACGTTTTTCATAAAACGCTATAAGATATTAAAGTTATCTAATAGATCATGCAGAGTGATGAATAAAACATGTAAAGCTCTGCAAGGAAAATGGAACACATAGGAGGTAGAAATTTTATTCTGCACAAAGATATGAAATATTTATAAGAGCAAAATTTGTTGTTAACATTGTTATTAAGACCTTTCACTCCAAATGTGCTATTTTCAGTATTAGGATTCTGTACTGATTGCCTCATTTTCACTGTCTACCACCAGAAACCTTTTTTGAAAAAAAAGTCAGTTTTATTACATATGACTGAAGTGTTTGGCTTCAGTTAATACTAGCTGTTTCAAAAAATATTAATATATTTATAACTTTTGGCATTACTGCAGGGCATTATTCTACAAATTAAGTTTACAGCTAGTAGCATTTTTCTGTAATGAATTATTGATTAATTATTCCAGATATTGCCTGTCCTCGCTCAGCCACTAAGCACTGCTTACTGCACTGCCAGGCACTGCTTACTGCACTGCTAAGTCAGCCCGTGCTAGAACTATTCCTTGGACTGAGTCCCGAATGCCACATTCCCGTCAGCTTTCACCTCTTTACTCTTGTCACCATCTTCCACAGAAATCGTCCACGGTCTTCCCTGCTTGCTTTAACATGCTATACTGCATCACAAATATGTTCCAACATGATACTACTGGTGCTTATTAGAGGAGAATTTGCATTTACATTGCTTCCTAACAACCTTTATAAATTATTCCCTTCCTTTGAAATTAATAGTCATTGTGTGTAATGTTTATGCGGTTCAGCCTGCTTTATTCTTCAGTCACCGTTTAGATCTGTTCAAAGCATATGGGGATGTGTGGGTGTGAACTTCAGTGAATGTTTCTGTGCTGTGCATATATATCCTGGCAAAGCATATTCACACCTATATCATAATGTGACAAGTACTAGGTACCAATTTAAACAGACAGAATCAACTTTCAGTTCAGTAAATGCTAGAAAAGTTAATATTTTTGTTACTTACAAATCAGTGATACCACACTCCATCAGTTTATGTTCCATTTATTTTTCCAGGAAGAAATCATCTAGTACCTGGAATAAAACAGCATTAAAATCTAGTTTTACCTTATCCCAAGAAATCATATTCCAAATAGATCAACACTGAGGTAAGTTGCCAAGGTGATCTAAGCTTATCGTGGAATTGTCCTGACAGTCCTGGACAAGCTAATGACAATATGCAGCCTTGTGGGTACAGAACTCCTCGCTGCATCCATAGTCCAAGAACACTCTTATTAGACAGATCATAGAAAAAAAATAGTTTGTTTTCAAAACATTGTTATGACCAAGTTTGCTTCACACAGACTCTACAATCACTGGTAATGTCAGCAGTGAAAATTAAGACTTTCTACTTCTTTCTTTTTGTAAAGAACTTAATACAAAGAGATCCCTATTTCCACTGGGACCTTCAGCTTCCATACAAATACATTATAATAAATTAACTTGGAGCAAGAAATCCTTGACTAATACAAAAATAGAGACCCCAAGGAACAGCCAAAAATAAGCAGCACTGCGCAGGTAAGCAGTTACTAACTGTGGGGTAGAAGTTTACACAGTATATTCCTTGTGTTACCTGGATCTATATTTAAGACAGAGAGCAATAAATTTTCACTTTAGTTCATTTTTTTTGTGTTAATCTCACTATTTGTTTCATTTATGAATCAGACACTTATAATACTCTTCAAACATTCAGCAGCTAGCTGGGATAAACATTATCTTCCTACTCCTGTAATAACTGATTTGTGCTGAGGACATCCACCATTGCCTTGTACCACTGCTGGAAAAACACGGGAACCAGCTGTCTGGTTCACTTTTCATTTCCAGAACAAATTTAAAAATTTAAAAAAAAAAAAAAAAAAAAAAGAAGAAAATTTTTTAAAAATTGCTTCTTATTGTTGCTGTGCTTAGCAGAGCAACTAGCATGGGGAAGTTGCCAACAACAGTCCATAGCTGACCAAGTATATCTTGTAAATGTGCTTTCTAAATCAGGAAAAGAAACTGAAATGTGGGAAGCAATAGGACAGAAAGAGGGAGTTGAGATTAGCACTTTGTGGGAAATCAAGTGACTCTTTGGAAGATGTATGTTTTTGAAAAGCACGTGAATTCTGAAAGATTTTGTCAGGGGGGAAGATCTTTGCTAGGAATTTTCCCTTTTTAGTGCTACTAGCAACTTAAAAGGCTGCTGACATATGCTGGCATCTGACTGGCGTGATGAGAGCCCCGTACACTGCCACAGTAAGCACAGTCCTGTTATCCATATTTAATTTTTGTTTCTCTTCCTTCAGCTCGACCTAGCCAGCATGGAGACAGCTCAGTGTATTTAGTCCTTGGGATAAGGAAGTCTTGAAATACTTCAGAAGTATCCTCCTGCAAATAAACTGGAGGGTGGGGATTGGCATCCACATTCTCTTTTTCATGTGCAACTTAGCATCCACGTGAGGAAGCAGATTCTTCAGCTGGAGATGAGCTAGGGTGGATCATTTCTTCTGCTTCAGTATATCTTTGCATTACAGTCCAGGTCCTCATCTGAATAAAATCCACGTATTTCAGTGAGATCAACAACATCCTGGTAGTTGAAAACAGCTAAGGACCTGCTCCTTGGCTCTGATCCCTGACGGGATTGCAGGGAGCTCTCAGGGTGTTGCAGCACAGGATGGATATGCTCCTTTTAGACTCTAGCTAGAAAAAAACCCCGATGCACTGTTTTAAACCTTCAGAAAGAGAGAACTCTCTAACGTCAGCTCAGCCGTGCCCCTGGGAAGGGGTGCGTGACGAACAACAAAACAATCTTGCCCCTGTTCGCCCAATGGCGACATCTGTGTCTTGTTAGCAACGCACAAACGTTTAAAATGGTTCTTCTCTCAGGTGGAATTGAGCTGTATAACTTCATTCCATTGATGTGAATAGCTAACAATTTTGCCCCAAGCTTTGGCATTACTATTGCATTCAGGTATGAAGGTAGATTCCTCTTGCTGTGGAGGAGAGGAGCTGAAGTACAAGAGAAAATTTCATCTTTAATTAATTTGTCCTGGTCCCTCGTATTCCAAAAATAATACTAATGCTCCAGAAGTTAAGTATTTGCAAGGGTTTTTCATTATATTCAAATAGACTTTTGAAGTTTTATTTGAAGTACCTGTAATTCTTAACCCACACTCATCTACCCTTTTAGTAAGGGCCCCACTCACCGTATATGTAAATCTCTGAGCCAGACAGTGGGTTGATACTGCTGGGCAATGTAAAAACAATTGATTAAAAACACACATCAGCACATCTTCAAAGTGCAAAGTGGGGCCTTTCAAGCCAAATATCACATAGTTTTTTGAAACCAGCAATAATGGTACAGATAGTCACTTGACTTGAACTTGGAGATCAACACTGAAGCTAGGGGAAGTCTTTTCCTACTGTGGTTAGATCTTAAAAGATCTGTGCAGTCAAGTTGCACTTGATCTGGGAGTCAAGTTGTACTTCACTTTGCAGGAGCTTCAGCACTGACACTTCCAAGGGTAGTCCTATGGGAAATTAGAAAGGGATTTTTAGGTGGATGGAATTGTGGTGGCATTTGAAAAAAAGACTGGCCCACAGGTGGCCTGAACCTATTCTGCAGTGCTTGCAAATCTTTGGTTTTGTAAATTTTAAAGAGGAATAAAAGTACTGAACGTATCCAAAACATTACATAGCTTTGAAACAGTAACCTAAATGCCTCATGGTTTTGTGAATGAACATACATATGTTTTGTCATCAAAACCCTGCAGGTACATCATAGCCATGGTAGAGCACCTCTTTACCCCAAATGTTCAAGGTTAAATCATATGGTATCTTCAAGATCTATAACAGGCTTTTACAACTCTTTTGAAGGCAACTGAAAATCCTTAATTGGCCCACATGTACTCACTTACACGATTATAAAGTGAAATAGGGTAGCTGACATTAAAGGCCATGGATGTGGAATCCATAAAAATGTGATACCTTGTTCCAGCTGCAATTTCCCATAAAATAATTTTGATGAATTTATCTGCCCATCATTTCCCTGAATTCACCTGAAACACTGTATAGTTGTCAGAAAACCAGGAAATAACTCACTTTTCCCTCTTCTACAGAGTAATTGCTGGGGCCAGATACCTTTCCCAGAGCAGCAAGAGGGAGAAGATCCAAATGTAGAGTTATTCTGGAAAACAGGTAAGGATCCATTTTGGGGAGTAAAAAAGTATGTTCACTTTATTCCCTTCCAGTCCTTCACTCTACTGTATGCAGCATGGGAAGACAGTCCTCTCAGCTGCAGCAGAGAGTTCAGTAACTAATTCTCAACATCTTTCCTGAGATGCTGCAGAGTCCTTTTTTCACTGGACAGAGGAGGGCCACGAAGGTGATCAGAGGGCTGGAGCACCTCTCCTATGAAGACAGGTTGAGAGAGTTGTAGTTGTTCAGCCTGGAGAAGAGAAGGCTCTGGGGAGACCTTATAGCAGCCTTCCAGTACCTAAAGGGAGCCTAAAGGAGAGACGGGGAGGGACTCTTTAATCAAGGAGTGTAGTGACAAAACAAGAGGTAACAGGTTTAAACTGAAAGAGGGTAGATTGAGATTAGATATTAGGAATAAACTCTTTACTGTGAGGGTGGTGAGGCACTGGGACCCAGAGAAGCTGTGGATGCCCCATCCCTGGAGGTGTTCAAGGCCAGGCTGGATGGGGCTTTGAGCAACCTGGTCTAGTGGGAGGTGTCCCTGCCCATGGCAGGGAGGTTGGAACTTGATGATCTTTAAGGTCCCCGCCAACCCAAACCATTCTATGATTCTATGATAACGATGTGATTATTTACTTAATGAAAAAAAGAAAATCTTAAAGACAACAAAGCTTAGTCAAAATGGGGAAGATGGAGCAGAATTCAAATAAATACTGGCTTTAAGCTATCTAGCTTTACCATTCTCATGACTTAAGCTAGACAGGCTATTCTCAACCTATTTACCCAGAAAGCATAAAGAAGGTGCATGTCTATAAAGCAAATCCTCTTGCTTACTGTCACCTACCAGTCAGTTCTTGCTGGTTTATTCAGGACAAGTGCCTCACCATCTCACAGCCTTATTAACTATTTCATATGGGGTTAAGGCAACTGTTTTCCAAGCAAATTTCCTCCAGCTACCTATGCAGGCCCTGAGGCTCACTGAGGCTACAAAGACCCTTAATGTCGATTATTAGACACTCTTCAAGGCCTTACCGACCTAGTTTAGAAACCTCATCTCACAGAGTGATCTTGGCCCTAGCCAGATTATATATGCTGGTTGACACTTGAAACTTTTATTGGCTTGTCTGTGCAAGGTAAAGCATGCCAATGTAGTCGTGCCAGTAAAAGCTCAGTGAGAATACATAATTATAAAGATGCCTTTCACAGCTACAGCTTATTCTGACCCCCTCACTAAGATGAGATACAGTATTACAAGAGCTTTCAGTGCAAGGGAGTTCATACTGGGGCTGTTGCTGTTACTGTAGCTGCTTTAATTATAATCATGCAGTTAAAGCAGAAAAAAAAATAATCCTGCACTGTCCTTTCAACTGAGAAGACAAGCATTTTTCATCACTCATCCTAAAATCATTTCCCTGTGTTTTGAAGTGTGGTTTGAGGCAAGCGCTCCAAATCTTCTATCAAACTTGTGTCTCTTTGATGATCCCCTTAGGCTGCTGCTCTGCTGTATTAATTGAAGCTTAGTGCAGTAGGAAATTTGGCCTCATAAATGTTAGAAATGCTGCATATTTATCTAGTAGTACTATAACCTGAGATACATTTAATTTTTGATGTCAGTAATCACTTCTTTCATATACAAAAACATGCTGCCATAGTGAAATCTTATGATTTTTTTTTTTTTTTTAGACAGGAAAACATCACAGAAGAACACTAGGAAAGTGTAAGGATTTCCTTCCTTTATAATGCTTGCTGTGTGATACATCTTTGAACAAGTCACCAACATGTGTCTCTCCTTGTTATAAAGCACGTTAACAAAAGGTGTGCACCTACCTCACAGGGGCGTTCTGAGGGCTGGCACTTGTAAAGCCCTTTTGAGGATGAAAAGCATTATAGGAGTATTGAGCACTAATCTCGGGCATGTGGACAAGCTGCGCACATTCGAAGTAAAAACCTTTCTAATAACATCCATCTGCATCTTGAATACAAGAAAGAAATTGTAAGACAGCCTGTCAATGATCAAGGCTTTTTCATGCAGCTCACCCTACTGTTTGGCGGGTGGCCAGCTCAGAAAGCCTACGGAAGAAAATGGCTCCAAAGCAAAAAATGTGCATGTTAAGCAGAGGACAGCCTTTGTGAAGGGTGAGAAAAAACAAGACAAATACCCTTAACTGCCAAAGTGCTCTCTGGTACATGGAGGAATGAAGTGAGACGAAAGGGAAGGAAGAAACTGCAGTGGGCAGGATCCTCCTCACTAGAGATAACGCTAGCCTGTATGCACTATAATGCTGAAATAAAACCTGTTTCTACTTCAGGACCAGACCTGCTTTACGTTAAGGATGTTGCTCTGTGGAGAGGCTGGGAGAAGCTATGGAAAGGTTTATTTGGAACTGCAGCACCTAAGCCAACCAGGAAGGCGTGCCAACCTTCAAAACTGTGTTAACGACACCACAAAGTCCTTCAAAAAGTTTGTGGGGCAATGCAGTATGATCTGAGGATGCTGAGGAGGTCTGAGTGGCTCTTCTTCAGATTCCGACCTTTTTATTCAATGGGACTTATCTCGCTGTCAAAGGCACTTTAACTGGTGCTGCTGACATGCAGGGCACTGGCTCCCTGAGTCCTCCCCTACTATTACAAGTCCTCGTGCAGAATCATCAGCAAATTCTTTTGCCTGATATATATACACACACACACACATATATATCTCTCCAATGTCAGAACTAGCCCCCTTACTTCCTCTCACCAGTCATCTACGGATTCATTTCACTCAAGCTGTGCTCCAGCTGTACAATGTTGCAATGCTGCAGCAAACATAAGGAGTTTCAGCCAATAGTCCTCCTTCACTTCCTACAGGCTTTCAGTCTCTCTCTCTCCCTACAGTGCCTCGTGCGCTACCTCGGATGCAGCAAGGTTTAATTAAAAGCAAAATATGCAGAAGTTGAACTAATAAAAAGAAAATCTCCATCTATATATTTAGATAATTTCACCTGGAAAGCTTTCCAGTCCTCCATTAAAATGTTTACATGCAAGAGACTTCTCCTCTAATAAATCATAATTTACATTTAGATAGTACCTTTTATTCTGATATCTCATCTTTACTGAAAAGTTGATTCCAGTCATGACTCATGTGTAGCCTTTCATTCAAATTCCTGCCATATAGAAAGAGCCTGGAATTAAATATTTAAGCGGCTTTTAATTCATGTTATCTCTCCACAGATCAATTTAGCACAACTCATCAACTGCTAACATGATCAATAATTAATGTGGCTGCAGGTCATCTACATCAGAGTTCCGTTAGTCCTCTTAATGTCTTCCTGTGGTTTATTTCACGAACTCAGGGAGAACAGGCCAGCTCTGCCATGGCTAACTGGAGCATAATCCATAGAGGACCTCAGTCCACCGAAATGAAAAAAAAAAAAAAAGAAGAAAAAAAAAAACCAAGCCCCCCACCAAAGCAAAAGACTTTGAATAGGCTCTCAGAAGTGTTCAGAATCCAACAGATGAGCCCTGGTGAATTTTCCTAGCATGGTATATCATGTTACTAATCCCAGCATTTGATTTCCTGACCTCCCCCTCTCCGCAGCAGGGGTGGCAGAGGAGCATGTGTCCACACCTCAGCTGTTCCAGCCCAGAGCCTGGCATCTTAACCCAAATTCTTTGCAGCTGAAGTTGAGATGCCACACTGTGGACCGAGGCAAACACTGTTCACCGAGGTGGAGATATATGGCATCCAGTCAGTCACTACAGGGATGGCAGCCTCCAGCAGAGAGACTGGCAACTGGAAACAGTGGTGTTAGAGATCTATAGCATGCAAAAGTGAGCGTAGTGGAATACAGCCATTCATTTGGCTGTTATTTTGGATGTATTTTGCAATGTAGCTGCCCTAACTTGAGTTCAAGATAAGTGATTCAAATGTAGACAAAGCCAATAAATTCTCCAATAAAGCAATAACTTGCCTGAGAAGTCCAGGGCTTTTTTTTAACCAAATTCAGACCTGCCATAAGTACCGACAAACATATTCATTCTCATAGCAAAAAAGAAAAAAAAAAAAAAACAAACCAAAAAACACCAACCAAAACCAAACAAAATAAAACCACACCACGTGGTGACAGACTGAGCACAATCCTCAGAATCAAACCTTGGGAAGAATGAAAATAACATATTAAGGGCAAAGTCTTTAGCACTCCTTACCATCTTCACACCACCTACAATGGCATTGTTACCAAATAAATAGCATCGTTAATATCTGCTATGAATAAACCCCAGGAAGCAAGACATAAGGTTTTTTTAAACCCAGCCTTTCAGCAAAAACCTTGGCACCAAATTCATATATTCTTGTATTCATAGATTGCCGCATCCAGCTATCACAGTTGTTCATTTAGGAACTCTGTTTTAAAATAAAACAAACTATCAAGTCTAAGCAGGTAGAAAAAGCAGAACATGTGCTGCAGCTCCAGTGTTGCCTTATGTCTCCCTCCATCTCAGAAACAGACCCCTCCAGCAAGACAGCTTGTTTGTAAGGCCTGAGGATGTCCTGCTCTCCACCATGTGGCTGCTTCAAAACTGGATGCACTTTTGCAAACCTTTTTAATGATGTTACTGTTCTTGCTGCTGAAAATTTTGAAGTCATATGATTTAATCTGTAGTCCAATGACAGAGCAGTCATATTTTCCCATCTTTTATCTTTCAGTGACTTATTAGACTTTTGCTATACAAAATATAATAATGCCAATTAGAAGGGTGATCTTGTACTTTCATAATTAGACATGTACCATCGATTGTGGCATAAGCTTGCACAGCATAAAGACAGACAAGAAAAATAAAGGTTATCCCCTTCCTGTATGAAAATCAATACCAACACCAGCACACCTAGGTGCAGCATTGCTTGTGCATGTGTAACATCTCTTCAACTACACTGGTATTTTAAATGGCTACAGTTTTCCATGAAGCTGAGGGCTTGAGGATGAAGCCAGCCTCTGGTAGCATGGTAGCATGGCACACCATTGCAGGTGACAGCAGGAGTCTATACCCAGCCCCTGGAGATGCCCGGCAGAGGCTGGGTGCGCTCCCACCCTGGTATGACAGAGCACAAAACGAGCTGGGTGAGAGGTTGGGGAAGAGGGTGTTGGGAAAGTGAAGGGAGAAGGCGTGAGACATGGGAGAGACCAGACCGGGAAGAGGAGGAGAGACAGAGACAAGTCACAGTGGGAGGAGCAGCTGGAAGGTCAAGAGGAAGAGCCCGGAGCAAAATGTTGTTGAACAAGTAACCCTTGGTGATTCAGAGCCAGTGTCCACCAGCTCATTTCTTACTCAGAAGATCAGCGTTTGCCGGCAAGCGTGCACAGACAAGCATCACCTATCAAACACTCAGACACTGCCCTTTAGGGATCGCTGGGAAAAAGAAAACTATTGAAGCAACAATAAAAAAGCTTCAGAACACAAATCAGAGTTGCCACGAATGTTTAACTAGAGCGTTAACAAATACTGTGCTTTCCTTGATTATTCATGAATTAGAAGACTTATTTCAGATGAGGTTGGAAATACACGGGAAATCTCTTGCTGAGCATTTTTAATATTGCATGTATTGCTGAAGCACTGAGGATTTGTATTGCATCATACTGGTCCCTTTGGATTCGCACACGTAGAAACGGCTCATGCCCTAAGGTGTTTACAAGTGAAAGAAAAAGCAGAAGACAACAGATGGAAGCAGCAGCTGGAGGATCGGCAGAAATCAAGGCAGCTCCAACACATACACCGCCCAGACTTTTGTCTGGGGCTCTCTTATCCCATATCTTTTGCCAGCACCAAAAAAAAAAAAAAAAAAAAAAAAAAAGCCAAAACCCAACAAAACTCAAAAAAATTAATGGGTGAACCAGAAAAAAAGTAATTTTAGAAAAAGACCTGCATGTCCTCTCTTAGACCACTTTCATGGAGTAGAGGACCCTGAAGAGCCACAAGAGCTGCCCAGGAGCCACCTTTTTTATAAAGACCACTCGAAGCAGCAAATAACAGCTGAAACCCAAAAAGCCAGAGTCTCTACAACTCCGGTTTCCTAAAGACAAATCATTTCACATGTCAATGGGCAGGCTCCAGCAGACTCATTGTGCCTATGGAAACAGATGTGGGTCTCAGACTCTCCAAGGATGGCTGTGGAAGCTGCCTCCCCAGGGCTGCCACCCTGCTGGGGCGGGGGATAGGGCCAGGCCAACACCAGGGACTCTCGCAGAGCCAAGGGGACAATACGTCACAATGCATCCCTCCTCAGCACCTGTGTGGGGGAAGAGCCCGTATCTACTGCGGTGGTGGGCAGAGGAGCCCAAGGGAAGCAGGGGCTGGACCCTCCCTAGGCGAGGAGAGCCCACACCATGCCCTCCTCCTCCCCCTGCAGTGCCTCGGCAGGGAAAGCACTCGCGGAGGCAAGGGTGGTGTTCCCAGGTAGGTGACAGCACCAGGGGTCTCGGAGCCCCTCACATGGTGAGCTGCTGCTTCAGCCTGGAGCAGGACTGCAGGTCCTACAGGGACAGGTTACTGCCTGTGTGCATTGCTGGTGGTCATCCAGTGGTCCCTTGTTTAACACGATGGGTTGTTGATTAAAGCGAAAGCAGCACAGACAGGAAAGATTAAGTAGTGGCCCAAAATACATGTTTTTGTTCTCTTGGACAGCTTGATGCCTAAATAGAAAAAACCCAACCCTACTTTTTTGTTTACATTTTTCATATCAAGTAATTATCTGGGTATTTCTCAACCACAAGGGAGTATTTATTGTGTGCTAGGCACACACATGCGTGCACACCCACAGACAGTAACACGAACTGGATACTTTTTCAATTTGTAAGCTTTTGTGCCCTGCTCGGCAGTTCTCATTCATTGCTTAAAAAGTGAGCCCCACACCTGCACATTGAAGAAAAAGCCCTGGTGGTGTTCGAGGGGAGAACGAGGTTCTGGTCTGAGAGGCTGAATGAAAACCTCCTGCTGAGTGCCAGCAAGGATTTCCCAGGGTTTCTAGTTAACGGCAGTTACAGAGATGTTTTCCTACTACAGCTCCATTTGAATTTCAAATGCACCAGCATAAAAGAGCAGATTGAAGAATAAAACCGGTGGACTAAAGAATATGCACCTTTTTGAAATGAATCTGAATTTGTCTTGGAGCCTGCTTTTAAATTGTAGCGATGGTCTGTATATAGATTCATACTAATAATCATTTTTGAATAGTACAAATTTAGAGACTGGTACCTTTCCATGCCACTGTACCTTGTAATAATTAAATAAGATTTGTATAAGTTATACTTCAATACTCTCTCTTCCTTAAATGCCAAGGTACTAGAAACAATATCTGGATGGTATAAATTACAATACAGTACATGTATTCCAGTAGTAGTGAATATATGAGTATGTGCTCTTCAAGTTATACACAGCAGTAGTTCCTGCTATTTGGGTTCAAATGACAGGAACATAAAACCTGCAATTTGGAGTCAGTCTAAGAATTCATATCATCTAATATCCTTGCCGAACTGCTCTTAAATCTCATTCACAGTTTTCGCCTTGCAACTTCTTTGCAGTAAAAGGTGACTCAATTTAGCTATGAATTCCATGAAAAAGAATTTCCTTTGATGTTTTAAATCTATTCCTAGCAATTTAATTCTAGGTTGTGGCTTATGAAATGTTGCAACTGCTCCTTATTCACCTTCTTCAGAAAGGTCAACGTTTAACAGCTCTCTACTGCAGCCTCTTCAGTCACTCCTGAGAGAACATAAATTTTATTTAGACTTCCTGAAAAAGTGTAGTCAAATGCATTGTCTTTAATACCAGATTACTGCTAATTTTCAGCTTTTAAAATTAACAGAATGGCACATGTAGATAAGTACATCCACATTAACCACTTTCAGTACCTTTTCGCATTTTAACAGATCATTTCAGGAGGTTGGTGAGACTGGGGAGCAAGAACAGCACACAGTATTGAAGATATACATGCAGCACCAATATATTCAGTGGCATAGTATCTGGAGGTCATGTTGAGTTGCCCGTTTGCTGTGAGCCAACACGATACCATCCCCACTCCTTGTCAGAAGGAGCACATAGTGGTAAAATCGCATGGTCTAAGTTGTATAAATAGCACCCAGTGACAAAACTAGCTTGTCAGTTTACCTACTCAACTCTTCTGCAGCATTGTTAATACCATTAAAAAATAGAGCAAGTTTCAGAAAAATGCCAAGTTGGATAAACTTATTTCTATCCAACGACTGTGCTATGTGCTGTCCTAAGAGGTTTTTCTACCGAAGAGCTTTTTCTACCCTGCTTGTTATCTCATATCATGGTAAGATTGCTATTACTCTCAGTAAATGGTGGATTACACTCTCTAAGGAGCGTGTGTTTTCTGGGGAAAGCACTTTTCCTGAGAAACTAATCTTGGAAAGTGCTTTGGACTCTTCTTGCTGACTGTCCTTAATCCAATAACATCGCAACGGTATTGTGTGACACAGGCGTTGCTCCTGTGAATGGTTTCTGCCAGGCAATTCTGAGACAAGAGGAATAGTCAGGGTTATTTTTAAAGCACCAGAAGTAACTTAATCGCAGCAACATAATTGCTAGCCAGGAATGCACAGCTTGCTATTAGTGACACTGATAGCTTGTAAAGGGAAAAGTAAATTTCACCTGATTATTTATAGAGTTCTGT
The DNA here is from genome assembly GCF_964106895.1 of Numenius arquata. NCBI lineage: Eukaryota > Metazoa > Chordata > Aves > Charadriiformes > Scolopacidae > Numenius > Numenius arquata. Next base: position 40,823,787 of record NC_133580.1, on the reverse strand, counting down.
TGCTTGTAATGGAGCAAGCATGTTATTGCAGATTTACAAGTTAGCAGATTGGTTCACAATTAGCATATTATTCATATGCATTCTAGGACTCTTCAGATAAAGAGCCAGTGTCTATGTTTCAAGTTCCTAATATTCCAGATGGGCCTATGATTACTGTTCTGTTTCCAATGGTTTAAAGATTAGGTGGTCTTCTGATCCAGCCGGCAACCCTAAGGTCAAAAGGGGGGTTGACCTTCTCACATAGCCGCAGAAACCATCTTCTCAAGGAAGCAAAGACAATAAACTGAATGATAAACCTGACCAAGCAGGACTTTTTTTACCATATCATTTTAGTCATTCTCATAGAGAATCCTGATTAACTGCTTCAGTGACTGTTAGCAGGTGACAGGAGGGTAGAGCTTGGTTTTATTTCTTTTGCTCTATTCCAGCCTCAGACTCTTAATCAAATTTAGGAGAAAAAGCTAAGCAAATGAAAACAGAGTTAAATGCTACTTGAAGTATACTTGGCTGGTACAGGTTACCTTCGGAAGATATCTTATTGGGGTATTAAAATTACACTTCTTGTGCCAAAGGGCCCCATTATCTTTGTCTTCATAACATATATGCAGAGAGGGAAAGTGCTAAAGAAGAAAGATGAGTAAACGAAAGTCTGAATTTCCACACTCTGCGCAAACACCACAGCTGATGGGCTACTTGTGATTTCATCTGCCAATGGCTGTAGCCCCTGGTTTGCACGCCGTTTCCCCCAGGGACCCAGAGGCATTCACATCTGTGTGCACACCAGGGTGAGAGCACCACGCCGGGTGCCGTCCTCCTTAGGGCAACGCCGCCTTCAGCGGTTCTGACCTTCAGCCACTTGTTCCCATTTTCCACTGTTTGTTTTGGCACAACTGTTTCTCCCCAAGCCGCCCCCCGAGGCCACGTGGAAAATGAGACCAGTGAACTGATGTGTGTTAAAAATAACCAGGAAAAAAAACAAAGCATTTTACCGTGCGGTGGAGAAGCAGTTGTTTCAGTGCCCTGGGCAGCCCCGGGTAGGCAGGCAGAGGGGCTGAAGCTGGCAGCGCTGCAAAGAAATGGCATCTCACCCAGCGCTGGTGGCTCATATCAGATGGTGATGATCTCAGGGTAGTTCTCAGAGGGTGGATTCCTACACCAAGCAGGTGAACGTCGTGACTGACAATTGCATGGGTATACCCAGGAGACTGAGATATCCGAGAGATCTTTTTCTCTAAAGATAGCTGGAAGAAAAGGCAAAAAATGAGCAGTGAGATGCAGTTACTGTTGATGCCTGTGCTGTCCCTGACAAGTGGTTACCTCTGTCTACTGAATGCCATTTGATGCTTTTCAAGAGGAGACATATTTAATGGATGAAGGATACAAAGTAGCTTGTGATGCTGAAATTCTGCCTCCATCTTTTCAAGAATATAAAAGAAGCAAAATTAGCTAGAGAGACATATTTGCATTTTGAGTAATGTTTGAAAATATAGTCTGTAACAGAGCTTAAGCTTTTCATTATTTCTCCGTTTCTCATTCACAAATTAATATTTAGCACTCAGTCTGGCTTGATTTATTAATTTTAAGACAGAACAGAAAACCTTCTTATCACTGATTCAGAATCACTGGTCCCGGGGCTCTGTTTTCTGAGCAGCTCACTCCTCCTGCAAATCACAGAGTACCTGCAGCTCACGCGGAAATTAATAAATTGTGTTGTAAACACACGTCTTGGGCCTGCTTATGCTTTTCATTAAGCCTTTGTGAAATGGCTATTCCTAGATAACGTCAGCTGTGGCCATTTTATACTGGAAAGCAATTGGGATGTTCCAGTTAAACTCCTGCTCCAGAAAAAGAAAGTCCACACATGGAATTAATTTGAAAAGAGTTAATCAGAGCAATACCAAGCACAGCTCATGGTATTTGCTATATGTTTATATGGTGTAGGTCAGGTTAAAGATGTTCATCACAGGGTGACGATTTTGGCCTTGATTCTCTGAAACCTTACACAAAATATGCTTAACTGTATCCACCACAAGTAGTAATCCTAACCACCAGCTTCATCTGGTCAAATTACTGTCATCTGGAAGTTACTGCTTAGTCAGTAAGAATAACTATTTCTGTTGTTGTTGAAGGAGTGGGAGGACATTAATTCCCTAAAGGGTGTTGTAAATTCAAGCAATGGTTCCGTATTTAACAATGATTTGGTTCGCTGTGCTTTTAAATATACCCTACTTGCATATGTGCTTGCTGGGGAATAAGACTGCTAGGATTTATATGTTTATTAACTTACGTTAATATAAATGAAATTAGATGTCCTAGCTTATAATTAATATTTCAGCAGTAACAGTGAAACAAAAGGAAAACCAGTCTCAGTGTTATTTAAATAACTGTCATTCTTATCGTTCTCTCTTCCCCCCTCCATCATTCTGGGAACATACCCACAGCTTTCTCCAAAACCTTGATCAAATAAATATGTCTTTCACTGTGCCTAAAGAATCAGTGCATCTGGTCCAAGCTAGGGAGCATACTGTAGAGATTTCAAGTCTCCACAGAGAGCGTGCTGCCAGCAGCTCCTCTCTTTATCTGACCAAGAATAGCCTGCTCAAACGCCTTTGCTAAGCCAAAACTGCTGAGAGGCAGTCCCTCAGGAATCAAGCCAGGGTTTTTCCCAGTGACAGATATATTCTATCTTCATCCTTATTAATGGAACATTTATAATTGATTTTCTTTGTTTACCCTTTTCCATATTCTACAAGGAACAATGAAAGCCTAAACTTTGCTTTCTGTATGACAAACAAGAAGGCATTCCTTATAGAGTGTTAATCACGTGGTGGGAAGCATTGAGAGACCGCTTAGCTTTCTATTAAATTACAATATAATTTCTACCAATTATTCAAATACATTGTTTCTTCTGAAGCCCAGACAGGACAATAACACACATAATTAGTGAAGATTCTTCTCCGGAAAGGGGAACATTCAGTTACATGAATGTTCAAACTATGGAGTTGAAAAATAATAAACCCGATGGAAAAATCAGGACATAGTTCCAAGCTATATTTTCTCTGGCAGCAAAGTTGATTTAAGCAGTTCCTGCTTTTTATTTTTGCACCTATGACACAGTCCACTGCCTCTGTACTTGTGCTGATATGACTGTTTTGGAGCTGTGCTATAAACTGGATTAGTGAAATCTTTGGAAAATTTCTCCATCACCTTTAATTAACAATGAAAAATGTTATAAATTAGCAGGACCCCATCATGAAGAGGCTTTGGAACCATGCTGTGCATCAGCTATTAACTCAGAGAAGCAGGCTCAGTTAGTACCTGTTCCTCAGAGCTCAGCTGCCGATTACAGGATGCTGGAAACATGGATATTATGTTAAAGGAAGCATTGCACGGACTACTTACGCTTGAAATTTATCCCCATGCTGAATAGGACTAAATCTGTTTTTAAAAGGTGCCCTTCCCTTTCCATGCAAGACAGTCAAAACAAAAATCATCAGCCTTTACTGAGAGGCTAACCTGACTTTGAACTGAACTGGAGTGAGCTTTGTTTCAACTGCATCTGCACATAGTGATCTATTTTCAGTTAATATGGTTCCTCAGAAGACACATGGCTTGGAAAAGAATCCCTTGCCTAGGAATAGGAGTCAAGTATTATCTACACTTGAAAGTTCAGTTGGATTAACATATAATTATAGAAACTATTCTGGAATAACTCCCCAAGTGCTTCACAAAAAGAGTTCCTTTCTGTTCCCGTTTTGCTTCATCCATTTTCAACAGCTGTTCCATGTGAAAACTCGCCCTCCTGTTTTGCACCTTTGTTTTTATTTTCTGATAACTATGATAGTTTGGAGGATGATTTTATTTTTTTTATTTTTTTCATCCTCAACCTGGGTCAATACAGCTCTACTAGATAAAGCAATAGCATAAATATCAGTAGACCAGCAGGGTATTGATTTAAATCTATACCAGCAATGATGTCGTCTGGCATCATCAGCTGCTGCTCCAGTAGGAGACTTTGTCAGCACGCTTCTAATGGTTTGTCCTTTTAACTAAAAACATGGCTTGTGGCTTTTCCAGAGGCCTAAATCCACATTATACTTTAAAAACTCTCTGTGTGACAAAGCTTTAGGGCTGAGCCTGGTGCAACAGGAACTCTGGTGATGCCCAAAGACCTGTCTTCTACTGATAATAAGAAACATTTTTAGAGCTTCACTTTTTCTTTTTTTTTTTTTTTTTTTTTTTTTTTCCCCACAAACATGGATGAGAGATATTTGCTCCTCATCTGGAAACCTGTGTGGGGTTTATCTGGCTAATTGATATTTGATGGCTGAATCTTCATAAGGTGCCAGTTACGGAGGTGATGATGGAAATGGTAACAAGACTGTCCCTCTCAGGCAATCATAATCTTAACTTAGTCATACTAAATTTGGGTATCTTTTTTGAAGCTATTATCCAAAGATTTGTAATAACCATTAAGGCAGAATCTGCCTTCATATGCTGTCAAGCTCTAACAACATTCAGTTTTGGCAGTAAAAATATCAATACTAATCTCAGGCTGTAAATTGATGCTACAGAGACTTTGGTGATTTGTGAGTTCCCGTAACGCTCTTTCCCTGTCTGCACAGAGAAAGATGTGAGAGACACATCTTGCAATCACAAGCCCCCTTAGGTTAAGCTTCTAGCTTTGTCATTAAAGTAGTTTTCTAATTACTTGATTTACTTACTTATATTTAGTCCATATAGACCGTAACAGCAGCTTATGAAGTTCACAGTGCTCCTTGCAAAGAGCACCATTGTCTCTGTTGTATGGACTGTGAAAGGGTGGTGTGGAGGCTACTGGTGAACCTCAGCGTGGATGAAACTCTGAGGTCAGATCTAAGCCTAAATCTCCACCCTCCCGTGCCTTGAGTTTCAACCAAGGAAAACCCAGGTGCTCAGGATGGATGAGAGCTGTGATACTTCCCAGCCAGATGTCCCACCTGAAGGCTCAGTGGAGCAGCAACGAGGAATATGGTTCCATTTCACAGTTCTTATACTGTGCCTTCTGGATGTGCACCTGCTCAGCTGGAACAGCATCTCATTCCATAAATTCTGACCCTTTTGTGACTCTGCACTAAAATTCCTTGTAAACACGTCTCTGAATGACCTGAGGAAAGTCTCTTAAAATCACTGGGCTTTGCAAAGTGACTTTGCATTCAATGATATTTTAACTTGACATTGAAATCAATTAAAATTAATTAAAGCCACTTTAATTCTGGATTAGAATACCTATATTAATTTCATTTAGTAAACCAAATCCACTTTAAATTCATATCTTTGGCTAATACGTATTCATTTCCTGAACATGTTTATACAAATAAATCTGAAAGCACTATTTTAACAGGTAGGTACCCCATCAAAAATAACAAAACGTTGCTTTTTACCAGAAGGAGGCTAGTTTTGATTCATGTCATACCCGTTTTTCAACAGCCAGATTTTCAGAGCAGGAAAAAGGAATGTTTCAGTGAAAAAACCTGTATGTGACCCCCACTCCAGGAGACACACTCTAACAAAAGGTGTAACAAGCACAACGCTCTTGCAAAGTGGAACAGCTATATAAAATTGCTGCATTATAAGTAAGATAAAAGAAAATAAAGTGTACTGAAGTAGGTTAGTAGCAAAGATAATTAAAATAATAAGTTTCTCTGTCTTTTCTGTCTATAAGGTCCAGATGGTGTACGTGATTACAGAACAAGGAAGCCTGAACATACTCACTACATAGGGGCGACATCTCCAGCAATAGAGGGTACCAGTGATGTTAACTACTTGTGGCGCCCGGCCCCCTGTCTTTCATACGTATCACTTCACAGACCTCACTACGCTGGCGAAATTGGGTGGGGTGTGAGAGAGCTCAGCCATTTCACCAGGAAAAATCTCCAGAGTGGAGCACAGATTAAGGTAAGGATGAATTAGTATTTGAAATTACCTGAGTTGCAGAAGGCAGAAGAAATTTGTGCTCTGCTTTGCAGCTGCGTTCTGCATTATCATTAGGTCTGAGACTAACTGTAGACTAAGCAGGGAACAAGAGAGAATACAGTTATTAGATTTAAAAACTACACTATACAAAACATCAACCCGGACCGATAGACCTTCAAGAAATATTTTTGTGACAGTTTGCCCAGAGTCAGGCTCCCAGGTGGCTGAAGCTGCCTGAAAAATAACCTGACTAAAGCATTCTACTTAACATAAAATAACAGTCGCTTTTAAGGGCTTGGGTGACTACGCACTGGATTTTTCCACATGACTAGAGTAGACAGGGGTGCAGAAGGAGCTGTTTGAGGGAGAGAGGTCTAACACGACATGAGCCATCAAGTCATTCCGCCTGGCCAATTCCCAAATGCTGCCAAGACACCCAAAGCATCAGGTTTGCAACCTCTGTGTGACCAGAATCCTGCAGAGTTTAAGTGTTCACAGATGCTTAAAGCCCCCAGTAACTCCGCAACCTGCATTTTACTCAGTATCATGCAGGGCATGGGGTGCTGAAGTAGCTAACAAGCTTCGGACACCTGAATTTGTTCTTCTATCCATTGTTCTAGGACCTCATTTTGAAGCTCTTACTTATGCATCTAATTACAGCTGAATTTGTAAATGCACAAGGTTATAAACAATTTAGTTTATATTTTTATATGTAGATAAGATATACAACAGATTTGTCTTATATATACACATGCAAATTCACACATGATAATATGGGTATATTTAACATTATTATGTTTATTGCACAGTAGCTTTAGAAGCCCAAAAGTCTAAGGTTTTGATTTTTTTAGGACTGTATGAAAAATACTATTACGGATTTTTCCTAAAACAAACTTTTTTAGTAGGTAAGGTGCTCTTACACTGTGTTGCAGTGTGTCTACATTGAACACTGTGTATCCCTCCAAGCATACCATCCTTAAAACACCAAAAATAGAGGAAGTACATAAGTTATTGACTGGTTTTGTCTGTTATACACCATATTGAAAATAGATGTAGCTCATTAAGTGGATACAGTGAGGGGAAGGGAAATTGGTCCCTCCTGGGAGCAAGTGAGCCTGCTTGGCGGGGGGTGGAGGGGGGGAAGCTTCCCAAGGACAGAGCGAGACAGCTAAAAAAAACAAGTAGAAATGAGAAATCTTGGGAACTGGAAAGCTGTGGCATAACTGGGATTAGAAAACTGCTGGGAATAGCAGATGCACAGGTTCCTGGAGTGATGGAAAGACAAATAATTTTGAAGAGCCAAAGGACAGCGTGTAGCATTTGCTGTAATCCAGGAAGCTGGTGAAAGGTTATTAGAGCAGGAGTGAACCTGGAAGAGAGGACTCATGCCACAAGGATTGAGCAAACAGAGTTAGGTGTGTGTACAAACCTTTCAGAGTCTGGTTTCAGTTAGTTTTCTGCAGTTATAAAATTTGCCCTGACTTAATATCTGCTCAATGTGAAATCAACATTTGAGCTTAAGTGGTCTTTTGTGCTTCTTGAGGACCTTTGAAGAAAAGTTGTAGGGCTTCCTTGAATCTGTAACTGACTTGGAGTCCCCTGAAATAGAACAGACCAGCTACTGGATTATCATCTCTGAACAACTGCCCTTTTTGGTCCTCATGGGGATCTGGCGTTCTCTTCCCAAGCACCAGACACCCCCCACCTCCTCCCCAGGAAGAGGAAAAGCAAGACAGGGGTAGATTTTCCTTTTTTGATCCTCCCACCTGAATGCAGAGAAGAGGAAGAGACGGAACTCACCCAATTTGTTTTCCCCAACTCACAGCTGTTCACAAGCAAAGGAATACATTCAGTAGCACAGCATGAAGGTAGCTGCAGGTGGAAAGGTGTTAAGTGGATCGAGCTACTTGTCTGAGTTAACTAGCCCTTGCAATTAAGAAGCCTAACTGCATCACATCTATCTGAAAGGAAGTGATATCTGGTACGAAACTGATAAATCTTTAGTTTCTAGGGGTTGATTGTTTGTGGCTTAATGTGATGCAGGGAGACAAAAGTCAACAGCCATTCAGACACCCTGCAAGCCTCATCTGATCCCTGAGGACACCCTTTTTGCGTTCCTGCTGTACACCACCTTTCTAGGTCAAACCCTGAATTTTCATTATCATTTCTCTGCAAAGTCTGAATAGATGTGCAGTCCTGGCAAGAACTGTTGTATTGACTAATGTCTACTGCCATTACTCAAAAAACATTTCCTGCTGAAATGAATCTGGTGTGAAAACACAAATAAGGGTGTGCATACATATTGCATATATCCATAACCTCCATGTAGAAGTGTGTGTTATACCTATACACTAGGTTTGTGATACAGCTTTTATGAATTTAACAATGTCCACCTGAATTCTCTTCCTTCTTAACAAAAAAAGCACCAATGTGCAGTACTAAGGGGCACTTTGATACCTTTGAGCAGAGCTGTGTGTTCTCAGAAAGCAGCAGTCATTTAGGAAACGCTTGCCCAACGTGATCAGGCACATCCCAGGGGCACAGCCATGTGCCAACACACAGTACGGATTTTAACAGGAGAGAAGGGGGATGTTAGATCTCTGAATTATGAAAGAAGATGCTGCATAAAATGTGCTGTCGCAGCCTGACACATTCTGTGGCTCCAGCCATGAGAGAGGCCAGTAAAGCTGAGCTCTGCGCAGGTGACCGGAGGTCCTCCTGCCTTGCCCACTGGTCCCCTGTGTGGCAAAGGGCAGTTAAAATTTGGCATAATATAACACATTTTTTTTCCATTATCAGCTATCTATTCATCGATGAGCTCTCCAATATAGGACAAACTTTCAGTATTCAGTGGGGTTTCTTTTTTATAGTCTATAGATTTTATGGTCTACTTTGTATTTCTAAGTGGGTTTTTTCTAGTACTAAAACAGATCTGAACCATTTTCTTTGCATAAAATCAATAGCAGACATGGATTCCAAGTCTCTCTCTTAAATATCTAACATCAACAGATAATTTCACTACTCTCATTTCTGATCTGCAGATATTGCTCTCAGCACAGATTAATATAAAAACAATTTAAGCTGCTTAGTGAAGTTACAATAAATAGCTTTGAGAACAATTTATTAGAAAAATAAAGCTTTTAGCTTGTTATTTATCATATGATCTTTAACGAATTTTAAGCTATAATACAGTGCTCATATTGACTTCCTTTACACCAGAGAGACGCTGTTGAGATACTCTGACCAAGCATGCTTAAGACACCCAGCCTGATTAGAATAATGCTCTCAAACATATTGTACAAATTCATAATTCTTTGCTCACAGTGCTTCTGCCAGTGTTAACACCCCCAAATTTTTGAATGTGAAAGCACATTGCATGCTGAACAAGGGCCTTAATGCTGTCACCATAGAGATGACACTTTGCAACCCTTATTTATGTCTCCTTGATTGCACCAAACAAATGCACTCTCTTTATAGACAAACGTTTTTGGTTTCTTGAGGGTGATTTCTCTAGATGGTGTTTTAAATAATGTCTTTGTAGAAACACAAATATTATTTTGTAGTATGGTGAATTTTTCAAGATAAAGAATACAATAACCCTTCAGATAGAAGAAAGACATCAGTTTGAATAAATGCAAAGGAAATTCCTTAGTTAAAATTACAAACAGACAGAACAGACACTCTCTTTTATTCACAGAAAAGGATGAAAGAACCTGTTATTTGTATTTGGCCAGTGAACTTTAAAAAACAGGAGAAAAAATATTTTGAGTAAACCAAAACAAAAATATTTTTCTAGGATTGGAAAACCAAAACCACTTATTTTTCCTTCAAAATAGAAAAAAAAAGGACATTTTGAAACTGTTTTTATAACATTTTTCTTTTTTTCTAGTAGAAAGTTTTGCAAAATTGAGCTCAAATTCATAAATATCATTAGCTGCTTTCCTATAAATAACATAATTACAAAAATAACCACCCAGTCCTATTTCACAATAACTAGAGAGTGAAAATCAATGCATTGCAGAAGGGCTATGGACTTCCATCTCCAAAGCTAGCTGCTTTTCATGCTATGCAATCTCACCGCAAGAAGTCCTTGCCCCTACCCCCGTTGAGCAATTGCTGCAATCACTGATCGGTGAAGTACCAGGCACACTCATGGTTCTGCATAAGTGCTTACTAAGAGCAAGGAAAATTATATATGATAACAAAAGTCATACTTTATTTTAACGCAACAAGGGACTTCAGCACAAAGTTTGTATCTCTGGGCTGAGCGCATTTAAGCCTGACCAGGTCATTCAGTGCGGGATGCCCTTGCAGGTCAGCAAGGTGTGTGGAGTTTGGTTTGCTGTGTGCAATTGCAGTTGGCTTCCCCGGCCGTACTCCTCATAAACACCCTGCTAGATCCAAGGAGCGACATTCCCTGAGTTACTGATCAAAACGGTTGTTTTGCCTCTTTTTTCTGACTTTTGCTCTAGTTTATTCTTTCTTAATTGTGCTTGTTTCCATGACAGCTAGGGACATATATATACAAAACCCTTTAAAATACCAATTTGATTAACCTTTTATCAAGTGGTAACAATCTAAGTGCTTCTGCAGTGATAAGCCCTCTCCTAACACAGAAAGCTTTGCACTGAGATCCACAGGCCAAATACAACCCAGAGGATAACTCCACTCACCCTGCCACCCCTAATGGCCATGGTGGGGCGGAGAGGGACTGAAGGCAGGACATCTGCTCTTCCTAAAAACCTCCTGTATTTGCAGGAAGGAGCTGTTGGTTCAGCTAACAGACTCTCAGCATCAACACTGCTACGTGCCAATCATCACGACGTCTGGGCTACATATGCTTTATAGCCACTGATTTCAGAAGTTGATTATCTAATTGCTCTGTCATGTCAGTTTTGACTTCACACTTGGCCCAAATCCTCCAGTCCTTAATGTTGTTGTGCTTTCTAGAAATAGCCAGGCTGCCTGTCCAGACAAGTAAGAGCAAGTGTGGGGTAGGTGGTGTCGGGGACTTCTGCTTTTGACCCTGAAGGCAATATGGATTCAACCAATTTGAGGCACTTGAATCAGTGGACTTGAGCCTGAACACACCCAGCCAGTACAGAGAGGATAGACGTGCTCAGTGGAGCTCTGTTTCTCAAGCTGTAGTAGGCAGAAGTGATCTGGGAGCTTAAACCTCCCTCAAGGCAGGAATCATCTCCCTTTTGTGCAAATGGTACGGTGGAGTCAAACCCAATTAAAGTTTGTAAGAGTAATTTGCTGCTGCTCCTTTTACTAGAGTTTGTACACTGAATTGCTCACGTTTGCCAGAGAAAACCACAGAAAAACTTCAGTTTATCTCCTTTGACATCTCTGAGAAACAGAGCTGCTATATGCTCCCCTTATCTCTCAACATGCCTTATCAGGGGAAAAAAAGACAACCCCCAAAAATGTAACTCCCAGTGACTGTCATGAAGGATGTCCCACTGCAGGCTGCCTTACTGTCCCCCAGGTCATCAGCCCAGAGCGTTCAGGGGGCTGCTGTGGGGGGAGCCACCTGCAGCCCGCTCTGGCCCAGCCTGCAGCACTCGCGGTGGAAAGGACAACCTGTGTCCCCTTCTGTGCTGTGGGCTGCTGTGACAGCCACAGGAGTGTTGGCAAGTCCCTCTCCATCTGAGCAACGGCAATAAATCTGTGAGCCTGAGCTCAAGTACCAACGTCTACCCAGCTGCCGCCTCGTCTCTAACTGGGCTATGATACCTGCATGAGGGAAATGCAGTTTTGCCTGAGAGAAATTGCTAGTACTGCAACTCGCTAGTACTGCAGCTGTGGCACTGGCTCACACGTAAAACAGGATCCCTTTTCAGCCCTCGGTTGGGAATGGGGATGCTTATTTTTTCAAGTGCATGTCTAAATTCTTCAGCAGTTGAAGGAGGCCACCAGACAAACACAATTGTTTTAGTACAGTCCTAAAGAAAACAAAGAGAAAGAGGAGAAGATAATAGAATAGCAAGGATGAAGGGAAGGACGGTTGTGAGTGGGAAAACAAACTGGAGAACATGGGCCAGTCCTAAGCACGGCTTGGGCAAATCATGAGCTACAACTTCAACACCACTTGAATTCTGTGGGCTAAGGAAAAAGAAATTGCCTAAGCAATTGTCACCGCTTAATCTGTGTCTGACATTTTTGCTGTTTGATTGCACGGGACCTGAACAATTGCACCGAGGAAATGAGACGAAGAAGCAGAGAAGTCAGGGAGGACAATTATGCCGCTCTGATTGTTGAGCTTCAGAGGAGCTCTGATTCAGCTATTTGTAACAATTCTTTTCCCAACATATGGTCCAAGTCCTGCCTGCAGATAAGCATGACAGGAATTCAAATAAAGACTACTCAGGCTGTAGGTGTTGCTGACAAACACATACGCTGTGCTGCTGCTTCTCTCCCCAAGACAAATGTAATACACGTGGTTATCTCACTCAAGCAAGTTAAGTTTAAAAAACAGCTTATTACTGAAAATTGAACCTTGGCTTATCTACAGTGATATTTGCTATCCTGGCTGCATTTGTGTCCCATGATCCCAGAGGTACAGTCTGTCATGGACTTTGGGTTTTATCCATTTTCTGTTTTCCATTTGTGACCTTTAGATGCATTTTAAATAATCCCTTACCTTTCCAACAACTCTTCCTCTCCTTAAAAAATCTGCAGGAAGGCATTTGTTTAAGTGACCCTATATTACCTCTTTAGATAATTCTTTTCAAAATTTCAAGTGAGTCAAACCGCCGCCAAGCCCACTGTCTCTGCAATCCTCACACGATGTGGAAGCAAGCAGCAATTGTTATTTTTCACATTCTCTAGTCTCATTGTCATATCTCCACCGAAATCTTCCAGGTGGAGACAAACTTAGTCTTTCTTCCCAGTACCATTTGAGAGCGGCACACGTGCCTTAAGGTTAACACTGTACCACATTTTGTTTCTGTTTCTCTTTGACAGAGAGGACCGTTTCGACAGGCTGCTGAAGACAGAGCAACACACTGGTACCAAAATCCATGGTAACCACTTGTCCATTTTTTAAAATTTGCTCTAATCTGTGCCCTGTGAGGACATTCTCTGAGAATTCCTGGAATAGGCAAATTATTGGCATACTTGACTTTGAAGTTCAACAGATCTAACGAAAGCCTACTGCTGGCACCCACTGCTGCAGAAAACCATTGAGAATAGGGTATTTAACTGATATTTTGTCATAAATCAATAGAAGTATTCCAGAGCTAAACTACAATACATTTCAAGCAGCTAGAAGAGCTCTCTAGGGAATATTTAATCCCCTTTGAAGAGAGCGCCCTGTTTCACAGAATCCCATTTAGTTTTCAGTGAGAATTAATATTTTCCAGTTACTTTGATTAATGCATCTTGAAAGAAATCTCAGGTTTATAAAGCAATAATTAGCAATAATCATCTTCAGCTAGGAAAGTACTACAGAAATTGGAGAGTGACAGTAGCAAAAGCCCTTATGAGACTGGCACAGCTCTTCCAGCAAAACCATGCATGTGAAAAGAACTTGCACCTTACCAGCAATATGTAAGACTTTAAGAGGTTCGCCACGACCAGGAGCTTTGACTGCCAAAGCATTCATAATGGAGACCTAGGTAAAATATGGAGCAGTGAAAAGGACTAAGGCCATTTATGGAAAAGGACCGCCCAAGGAGTTTTGTTGTACCTGCTCTCCTTCCCTCAGGAATAACCACTGGGAAATACAGTATATTAATGAGTGCAAGGCAATGACCTCCACTGGAAAATGGGAAATGCTTAAATCTCCTAGATCTCGCCTGTGAAGCAGCAGGTGATGATTGACATGTATTCACAGTCACAGCAGGTCTCCAAACATGCCCACCTGCTCCCAGGACTGTGGAAACATGTCCTGCCCCCACTCAGCAGACGTAACCACGTCTCTGTGCATTGCCTCAGATGTGATACAGGGGGCCAAGGCCGTGCAGACAGACACGGCTCTGCTCAGCCTCTTCCTCCCTCCCCTTTGCTCTCACCTCCATACGCTGCAAACGGGAGCTGTTGCCCTCAGGACACTGCTTCCCTGCACAGTGGCCCATAGCACAAGGAGTTCTCACAGCATCTTAGTCTGCTTCTTATTTTCCCCTTGCCTGTTTATACCACCTGGAGCAGCAGCAGGGCTGCCACAGCTGCTGGGGGCTCAACTGGGTCCGACAGATAGACCCATGAAAAGCCTGAGCAGCTCCTCCAAGCTGAACTCCACATTGCTGGTAGTAGCAGCAGTACCGGGAACAGATGGGCCAGCTGGTCTTCAAAAGCTGCGATCTCTCTCTAAACTACAGCACGGGTATGCTTCCTAGTGTGCCGGGAGTAGGAAGTCATTATCAACTTACTGCTTATTTTGGTTGTTACAGTAGTGTGTTGTTGAGACTCTTGTAGCCTGGTGACAAGCTAAAACATAAAAACTGCTTCAACAAAATCTGTGATCCTACAGTGTCTTCAGTCCATCGCTGGAAAGCAGCCAGCGCCACCAGGCAGCATTTTGGTAAAGCATTCATAAAACATGCACCTTATTAAGCACTTGGAAAGTAATCCTGACTGTTGAACAAAGAAGCAGCAATTTTCTGTTGGGGAATGGTTTCTTTGCTTTTCACCGTAGGAAGGTGGGTAGGAAAACAAAGTCACCCAAGTTGGAACTAAATAAATTAAATGCATTCAATTAGCTAATGGAGTGTCTCACAAAAGGTTGCACTACTAGGAAATTAAATTAGTTCTTCCTAATATGCTGAGATTCTCTAAGTCATTAACACCATTTATTTTTTTTAGAAACTGTCTGAAATATTCAGGGGATTATTTTTCACCATAGGCTCTTTCCTTTCCCTGCCATACTTTTCAGTCCTGACTCACTTCAGTCTTATAATCAGTGCTAATTTGTGAAAAGCATTCCTAAGCTAAATAACTTTGGTACAATTCATGAGTGCAAGGAACATATTTCAGATTTTTCTAATGGAACGCAGTGTTCTCAGAGATCAGTTTCATGAGCTATTGTATGACTTAATACCAGTGGTTACAAAAAGCCTCCTCTCAAGCATGTTCACAGGTGGTTTCTTATGCCTTTTTATAGAAAACCAATAGAAAATGGACGATGGAAGTATTTTGAATTTGAGGTCCTGCCCTTGCAATACTATTCTGGATGAGCTCCATCCAACTTACATTAGTTTAATTAACAGCAGCATGGCATTTGCTGGGGACAGCTACAGAATGGCCAGACGTACCTCTTCAGTGCACTACCACAGCGGTGTGCTCTGCATGGTGCAGTGGCAGAGACTTCCCATTCCCTTCACACCATCCTAGTTGGGATGCTGCAGGGTCGGTGTTTAGGAAATGGAGTGCATGATCAGTCACAACTTTACAATTCCACCCGGAGCTTGCTGAAGAGATAGGGCAGAAGGGAAGAGGATATTTCCTGAGAGTACATACCTATTCAGTACACGCATTTTCAGAATAGGCTCCTTTCTCTTTGCAAGGATATCTGATCTCACTTGAATCATGAGGTGGAGGGTCCAAGGTGCCTCCAGCCAAGCTAGACAGAAGACTGGACGAAGGAGTGGTGCTTGGTTCTAGTGGAGGGGAAACGATCTGTCCCAATGAAAAACCCAAAGTCTGCATTAAAGATAAATTGACAGCAGGAAGCACAGGCAAAGGTCCTGGGAAGGGGGGTCAGGGTTGACAAAGAACCAGCTAGGGACATAAAGGTACTTTTCACCAAGACTGTTTCTTTCCCAGGCAAGCAAGAGTCAAGTACATATGGAGCTCCGTTATCTTGATACTCATGTGCTTAAAGTCAAGCGCTTTGCTGGATGAGATCTGGCATGCCCTTATGTAAGCAAATTATTTTTATCTGCTTCTAGCCTAATAGAGACTTGAATATTTTGAGAACTCATAGGTCTCATTGCTATGGAAACTAACTTGGTATCTTTAGGTCAGTCTTGCTATCTCTGATTTGCAGAGTCCGCATCTAATGTTAAGAAAAAAAAAAAAAAGAAAAAGAAAAAGAAAGAAAAAAAAAAAAAGCCTAGCTGTATTTTCTGTTTCAGTCCTACTCCCCAATACCCTTTGTCTCATTTCTGTAGCTAAAAGCGGAGTCCAACAGCCGTTACAGGGAAGAGAGGCTGCAACATCAGCAGTCCAATGCCAGGTTACTGGCTTCAATGTCCAAGAGAAGTGAGGGGGTTTACACTGATAGTACAGACAATTGACACAGGAGCATCAGCAGGCAAGCCAACCTCATCCAGGGGCAGACATCCCCGCAGGGATACCTCGCCTCATACAGCTGTCCTATCCTTGTTTCTCTCTTGCTTGGGTGAGCAAGCCAAAATGCTCACAGATGCTCTAGAACGCTAAACTACTATTCCAATCCATAGATTGATAGTGGGAGGATTTATCACTGCATGGACAAGGAGAACTGCTGCCATAGGAGTGGTTGAGCTGGTACAATCTCAGTAAAACGGATTGGCCCCATCTTATGTCAGGACATCTGCCTTATTGCGAAATTTGGGGTTTTCTCTCTCTTTCCCAACCTTTCTCCTTCTGCACGACGTCAGCTACCCTCACCTTACAGTTTATCCAAACTCAGTGACCAGCAACATTCCTGCAATGACAGACGAGAGGTAAACATCCCTATGGGGAAATTGGTGCGTGACACACTTCTGTTTCTCTATAGCACCGGTGGAGCTGTAAGGTGCTTGCATTTCTTTGGTTTGCTTTTTCTCAGTCACTTTGTATATTAAGAGAGAAAAGATTTACTTTTTCAGAGGTAGTTCAAGGACAAATATATGTCTGTATTTCATGGCCTTCAAAGACTTTTCAGCATAATTCAAAGTCACAAAGAATTCACATCCAAAATGTTTAGAAGTTGCTGGAATTTTACTACTGCAGTAACAGAAGAGGTTTTTCTTTATTTTTCTTATTCTAATAAAAAGTTGTCTCTTTGCTGACAGAAATGTTGTTTTCCCAAAAAAACAATTTTTTCAGTTGCGATACATACCCACACTTTTGCTCAGATGTGGGATGTATTGTAAATTCTGCTGTAAAGAGAGTTACTTTTTTGGCAAAAATGGTAAATCTACCAAGAAGTCAGTCCCTGTCAGTAAAAAAGAGATATTTTACTCCAAAATACTAACACATATATACCAGCTTAATACATTTCTTTCTATTTCAGCACATACAATCTATATACCTTAGTACAGGACAAATGTGCCTTGTCTGGTTGGCCTCAGCATCTGTGGCTATAGAGGGAGTTTTGTCTACATTCTTCTTTGCTATTGTTTGTTATTTTCAGTTTTAGGTCATTTCTTGATTTTTTCCCTTCTTTGGAGAACAAGACTAATCTCTTCTATTAGCTCAAAGACATTTTGGGTTCGGTTTTCAGGTTTTTTTCCAGAAGATTAATCTTGTATTCCTATTGAACTGGTGCAGCTCCATTTTCCGAATTTTTCCCCCAGTATGAGTGAAATCACTATCTCACTGTCCTCTCTTTTTATCCAAGCCAAATATTAAATATATAAGATCACAGGCAAGCACTCAAACTTTTGGAGAAACAGGATTATGCAATGGTGGAAAATGAGAAGAAAGTGTTTTTTAAAGGCTGAAGGAAATTCAGCTTCAACAGACAGGGAAAATCCCACAAGTTTAATTCTTGTAATGGATGGCAGTGACACACGCTCTGCTTTCTGGGATGAGTATAATTCCATAAAGGAATGCAACACGAACCAGTAGTTAAACTAGGACAGATGTTGCTGGAAATATTTAAAAGATGTTTACTTTATATTATTAGTGATCAAATATGCAATGTACTTGGGTATGTCATCCTCATGACTTCCCACAAGACATAATATTTTCCTTATTGGAAAAAGCAAATAACTAAGTTGTAGGCAGCTTTTAGTAACTGAGATATTTTGGACTGATGATGTAACTGCTTAAGCATCCACGAGCACCACCATCCCCCAGCCCAACCACCTCCCCAGGCTTGCTCCCCTTACTCCCTCCGTATCTTAAAAATGCTCCCCCCATCTCCCAGTCACACTGTCCCAGCACAGCACTGGTACTTTCCTCGGTAGCTTTCCCATGAGGAACTTCCTGTGTGGTCACCACGCAGAATAACCCATTTCTTACTGTCATTTACTGGGTGAATCTCTCTGGGCTTGACTTAGGAAGCAAAAAGGGATTTTTCTGTCCAGGGTGCGAAACAGGCGAATGCAGAGTTTTCTCTCACAAAGCTTGCAAAGGTTTCACCTATTGCAGTAAAACTGCTGCAACCTTCTCTCAGGACATGCTTGTAGTGATTTAAAAATAAATATTTAAAAATCACTGCAGTTAATATGCTCCTGTAAAGTTAAAGCTGATTTAAGACTGCATACACTCAAAGTTGCATTAATATAATCCCCTTTAACTAATCAGGTATAAGTTGTGTGTGGAATGTACCCAAATCCTCTATTATAGATGAAAAAAGACTGATCAGGGGAACTAAAGGGAGGTGTGTCTTCTGCCTTTTTTTTTTCCCCTCTCCCCTCAAGCCTTCCACCCTTTCAGAACAAAAGCAGACCCTGTTGCGCTAAAGCAGGGACAGCACAGAAGAGAAAACATTTCTTCATGGTCTCCTTACTGCTTCCCCCTGCTACCTTCATCACCTGCCTGACACCAGCATTGTTCTGGTTGCCCCCAGTGACCTGTGGCTTCTGCACCCTCCCATCCCACTTCTCCTGAATAACTGCAGTCACATCACCCTGGGGAGGCCAGATCAAACACCTTTTTTCTGTTTTTTAAGGAATAATGACCCATACCATGTTCTTGAAGGCAAAAAAGCAACACTGTTTGCTTTCCTGTTTCATCCTTATTGTGTACCTCCATGTTGCTGAACTCCTTTTTGGTTTCTTAGCTTCCATCCACTCTGCTCTTTCGGTTCCCTCCCCATTGCTCAATCACCTCCATCCGCCGGGGCCCTGGGGACAGTGTCATGGAGCAGGGGGGTGCATGGTGGGGAGCCACTGTGCCGGGCTGCGGCTGTGGCCACAAGGAGGGGAAGGTCACTGGCCGTGGCTGAGCCTCGTGCTCCAAGTTTGTGATAGGAGGGGGTTACTCTCTGCAAAAGGTTTTGCCCCCTCAGTTCCTCAGCCTCCTTCCTCTTTTTCCTCCCGCTTTTGGTCCATCTTCCTGCACTAAGCATTAAGCTGGAGTAGCCAGAAATATGACTGCTGCCATTGTCAAACTACATCTCCTACCTGTCCATCTTTCATGGGGATCGAATGTTTTTGTCTTATTGTGAGCTTTTTTGGCCCATTGGCAATGGCTGGTGAAGGAAGCTTGCTTCTAGGAGAGCTGAACCTCTGTGCCAAGGTAGAATGGCAAAATATTGGGGAGAGCTCTGTATACCAGCCAAGCAGCAAACGTTCTCAGGCTCCTACTTTTTAAATGCTCATCTGCTAAATACGTTGCCTTTATATCATTTACAGAATGTTTCCCAGCCTCAAGGCTTTTTCTATATCTAAAATGTGTTTGCTACAGTATGGTCATATATTATTTTTATCATCAGCCTGAGGGCACAGTAATTGATACAGCTCTTACACTACTGCAATCCCATTGACTTCAGGGGAATTACTTCCCATTAGAGCAAGTGAAATCAGAATGAATAAATACGCCATTCCTCTGCTATTCACTGTTAATACTGAAAAGCCCACTGGAGTAGGCAGAGAAGGCCAGAGACTGACTCTTGCTTTAGTCTTGTTCAGTGCTGTTCCTGTGCATACAACAGGATAAACTACTTGTCCAGGTACACCGACCGAGCGAGGTAAGATGATAAACTCTGACACGTATACCACTTTCTATCTCAGACCTCACTGGCACGTAGACCAGCACCTGCCTATGTCTCCATGCAATAGCCCAGCTGCGGCAAACAGGCAGTGGGATGGGTAGCACAGGACACCCCCTTTCTCACTGAGAACCAGAACTGCTCTCACAGAGCAGAGAAGAGCTGCTGACAGAATAAATATCAGCTGTTTTTACTATCTATTTCGAAATCCTATTTTTATTTTCTCTAGCTTTTTCTGTTGGGAATCAAAGTACTCAAGCAGTCACCCACAGAGGGCTTTCATCCTCATCTTATAAATGGGAAAACCCTGAGACCCAGAGATATTAGATTATTTGTCATTGGCCATAGATGTGGTAGAGCCAGAAATAGTTCCCAGCTCCAGTTTGCCACTTGGGTAAGTTTAACCACAAGACCATCCTTCTTCTTTGTTACTCCTTGGTGTTTAATTTAGATGCAAACATAAGAAGGCAACAAAACAAAAGAAAGAAAACCTCAGGCCCAGATCCACTGTGAGTCAGACACACAAAGCTGCCAGACTGCACCCAGCCATGGTTGCTGTAGGAAATGCTGGCAATTGCCTCCCTATGCAGAAGTCAGTTATAGTTGCATACCATGGAAATACTCCCTGGATGGGCTGTGAGTTGTTCTGGAAGGGCAAGAGAAGGGATCAAAGCCCAGTCACGTTCTGGAGACACATACTCATAAATAGACCCAGGAATCACCAACCCAAGCTATGTCCTAAGTGGATCTCAAGTCACAATCACCGTGGGGAGACCCTACTGGGTCCGTCTGGCCTTCAGTTTCCTTCCATGTGTATTAATAGAATAGTCTATCCCAATTTGTTAATCCAGAAGTTACTAATGACAGTCTTTTTCTTCCCAACGTTAATGCATTTTTCCTGGTATCTTCTTTCTAGACAAAATGGAATAATGAATATCTCAATAATCAATATCTCATAGTTCTTTGTAACGAAGAGGTCATTTGCATTCTCAGCAGCTTCTATCTCCATGAGTGTAACCAAAGGCTAGTGATAAGGCTATGGTGGTATTCTTCTGAGCCTTGTCTATGTACTTAGCTATGTCTATCAAAGTAAGCAGCAGCAAAATGATTCGAAACAGGGACATGTTCAGAGATGAAGGTGGTAGTTTCAGCTCATACCTCTCATGTCTCCCTGTACATAGTGTTGTTCCCAATGGAGAAGTTAGTTTTTCTACCTTCACACTGCCAGCTTCATATCTTGAAGGGTTTCTTTATGTAGAAGACCTAGAATACATTTTTGTTCTAAGTGATGTACTACCAAAATTATTTCTTTGTCTGTGCCCTCTGCTGATACGTTCTCAGTGATGAACACGTCTTCCACATTTCTCCGAAATAAATAGATTTCCTCTACCCTTCTCACTCCCCTCCTCCAGTTTAGAAATGTCAAGAATTACAATTGCTGACGCTGTGCTTGCTGCAGGACTACTGAGAAGTGGGGCTTTGGTATAAGCAGAAATTTGACCTGCTGTTTTTTCAGCCTTCAGCTGAGGGAAAGAGGATGTTGCCTTTTGCATAAAGGGGTTTCACAACTCACATAACCTGTTCTCAGCTACTGTTCATTTATAGTTTGAGTTAAAATTGCAAGCAAATAAGTATGGATGTACTTGGCTTGACTAAACGTTTTCACTTTAAAAAAAAATAATCATGAAAACATTGCAGGTCGTTTCTCTCATTTCTCATATCACTAACTCATGACTTCAGGCTACCCCATAGCAAAACTGTGGAAGTGGAGTTCTAATATTCACAGCAACTGATTTGTACAGGCTACAACAAATCCTTTTGCAGATTGCAGAAGAGAACGAAGACTCAGAATTAGCTCAGTCCCTTTGTTCTTGCTGTAGTTTTCACTGTTGCAAAAGGCAGTTCAATTTCATATAATCACAACAGCAAGCAGCTATAACAGAATACATTAAAATCGCATTTGTTCAATAAAAGAATGCCATTTCAAGAAAGGTCATGCTTTCAGTTTTGAGGAGACTGCTAGTCACAAGCAAAATGCCAATATATCGTATCACAAAGCATTGACTTGTCTATTCCCTAGCTGCCTTAGCTACAAAAATGAGAGAAACAGTATTTACCTACCTTCTTAGATACTGAAATATTCGGTCATAAATTAAAAATACATACTACTGAATATTTCAAATGAGGCACATGTGAAGTAAGACATACAATTCCATAAAGTGAATAGCATATGGGAAATGCACTGTTAAGAATCTCATCAGGAAAACCCATAATCTTGGAAAAAAACAGTAACTATTTGTTTTAGCAGTTTACCTTATTGCGCACAACATTTATTTAGAAGACAGCTACTTGATACAAAACTTCAAGTATTTAATGCAAACAGCCATTTCAGGGAGCTGCTTCTCTCCACCTAAATGACTGCAGCCATAGTAGTCTGTTTCCAGCAACACTGTAAAGGACAGTACCATAGATACACACCACTTCTGCATTATCTCATCCATAGCTCTAAAGTGCTATTTCCTATCATTTTAGCCTGTATTCTGTAAAGTTTCCAACATCTTTGAAAGGTGATTTTTATGCTAGAAAAAAATTCATTTTTAACCCAGTGGTAAATTTATTGCATCATTTAATCTGCAGCATCCTCTTGAATAGAAAAGCCTAGCTGTTTGTCCATTTGTCTCTTGGGCACTTAGTTAATGAAGGAGGAGAATTTTCCTAATTGTATTGGCTAAATTTTTATCTTTTAAAAATGTTGTCCAAGCAAAAAGATGAATATGCATCAGTGCATATAAATGGGGAGAAATATCGCACTACCTATGATATTATAGAATCACACAGAATGGTAGGGGTTGGAGGGGATCTTTGGAGATCATCTAGTCCAACCTCCCTGCTAAAGCAGGATCACCTAGAGCAGGCTGGACAGGAATGCATCCAGGCGGGTTTTTAATATCTCCAGAGAAGGAGACTCCGCAGCCTCTCTGGGCAGCCTGTTCCAGTGCTCTGTCACCCTCAAAGTAAAGAAGTTTTTCCCCATACTCAGATGGAATTTCCTGTGTTCCAGTTTGTGCCTGTTGCCCCTTGTCCTATCACTGGGCACCACTGAAAAGAGCCTGACCCCATCCTCTTGACACCCACCCTTTAGGTATTTATAAGCATTGATGAGGTCCCCTCTCAGCCTTCTCTTCTCCAGGCTAAACAGACCCAAGTCTCTCAGCCTTTCCTCATAAGAGAGGTGCTCATAGCCTTGGTCGTCCTCATAGCCCTCTGCTGGACTCTCTCTAGTAGTTCGTTTTCGTGCTTGAACTGGGGGGCCCAGAACTGGATACAGTACTCCAGCTGTGGCCTCACCAGGGCAGAGTAGGGGGGGAGGACAACTTCCCTTGACCTGCTGGCCACAATTTTTTTAATGCAGAGGATGGGGGAAAAGGCTGCAAGCCAAGAAGACACGAAGACTGGAGGGGCACTGAAGAAGTCTTTAATCAGTCCTCTCTCACAGTTTGTTTCAGAATTTGACAATGAACAAACAGCTCTTGAGCCTCAACATACCTCTGCTGTCTAGCAAACAGCTACAAAACCCAATAGGGTAAAACATGCTTTCTCATTCCTTTCACGTCCTACCTTTAAACATTGCCTTCCATAACATTAATGTTATTTTAATTTCTTTTTTTCAATGTAATAAAAAAATCCCTACTGTGGCAGCATTAAAAGACAATCAGATTTGACTGTTGGGCAAAGCACAGGAAGAATGCAAATACTCAACAAAGAGACGACAACCTAGAAATTCCGGTCACTTTATACGATAACTGCTGTGTGGATAGGAATTCTTCTTCCTATCAGTTACATACAGGCTTTTTTGCCCACATACTTCTTAAACATCAATTATCCATGCAACTGAGAAAAAAAAAATCATAATTGGTGGTCTCTTAGTCAAGGCAAGTTTTGTGAGAAAATTAGTGCTCTAAATGGCAACATATTGAAACAAAAGCACTGATTATAATTCTGTTATTGATATGAGCTTTTAAATGGCACATGACACATCCAGACTGGTTCAGTACGAAAACGGGTTTAGGTTTGGATAGGAGCTGAGATTTTTTTGTTGGTTTCATGGCTAAGGATAGCCAGATGGATAAGGATTTTATTATAGGTATTGGCAAGTTAATGCTGCTGAAAGCCTGACACATGATGCGTTGACTCAAAGTTGGAACATCAGATTTTCATCAACATTAAATTCAAGCAGTTTTTCTGAAACTGCAGCCTGGATGTGCCACCACGGTTTGTGTATCACCTACCTCAAAAGAAGAAAAATCACAAACTTCAGGAATTACTCTGTCTGAAGTGAAAAAGATGAGCTAAGATCGTTCACCACAAGAGAAGAGCTAGAATTCTTGAAACTTTGTGTGCACAAACACGTGTGCTGAGCTCTGCTCACCCGCACACCCTGCTCACAGGCAGGTCACAGAGCACACTGCCCTCTCCGCATCACCTGGCCTGGAAAATTGGATTTCACCCTCGGTCTTGTTCTGCGTTCCAGTCCAGCCTCTGGACCAAGGAGAAGCACCCCACTAATCCCCGAATCCTGTACACTCCTGAACCTCTAATACATATGTGATTTGTTGAAAATACATGCATCGTATTCATCAGTTAAATCCCCAATTTCCTAGTTCAGGTATGAAAACAGTGTTGGCTTGGAACACCTGAACCAAAGCAATTTGGCTGGACTTGAGTAGTCTCCAAAGGAGTCACTGTGGGTGACATTTATCTTTGTTTCTTCATTTGTAGCATATACAAAGGGAGCCATTTACATTCCTGAAAGGTCTTGTCTCAGCAGTTTCCCTTTTGAGACCGTACAGTAAGGGAAAGAGCTAACTAATCTATTTGTGGCCTTCAAACAGTACACCAGAAACTTTATAAGCATGGACAGGTGCCTGCCTGGGAAAGCTGCTCTTTTAATTTTAGACAGGCCAAGATGAACAGGAGGGAAAATTATTATAGAGAGAGTAGCGTTAGCAAAGACAGGATTCTGGCCAGTAAGGGAACAGAGTAACTTGATCAGTGCACATCCACACAGCATGACATTTCATTTTTAACACAAAGGATAAAAATCTTTACCATTAATACCACTTGATCTGCAGTGATTACACATCTCTCCAGAGTTTCTCCTCTCATCGGAACAGGAATTCTTCCTAAATTCATCCCCTATCTCTTAGCCAGCCTCACATCAGAACTACTCCAATAGTACAGATTTCAGTTGCAGTAGTGGACCCAGCAATCCCAGTCGCCGCAGAAAGGTTACCTGAACTGAGCCAACTGCAGCAACCAGCAAGGGGGAGTCTCGGAAAAATTAACAGAAAACTGCTACATTTGAGCTGCAGCAGAGAAGGTCAACGTTTTCCTGACTAATCAGGGATTTGGGTCAGAAGATATTGGCAATGAGGTAGGTTTTGGATGCTGCTTCCACCGAAACTGGGATCTGCTTGGCTTGCGGTGCCTCCCAGCACTCAGCAGCCCAGCTGGAAGCCATAAGCAGCTATCAGCCTGGGGCTCATGACATCACTGTGGCACCGAGCACATTTTTCACATACTAAGCCAGCACGGATACAGGCTGTTAGCTGAGGGAGTTTATTAAACAGCCAAACTGCCGGCTGCAGATGCTTCGTTTCTGCAGGTTAAGCTTTTTGCTTTGTTGGAGGGATCACATTTTTCAGCTGCAAAGAGCTTATTAAAAAAAAAAAAAAAAAAAATTTACATTAGCCATCAGTTAAACTTGCATGTTAGAACACCTAAAAACTAATTTTTCAAATGCATACAATGCCTTGCAACTCCTCTTTGGTTTTCTAAAGGGAACGAGGTTTCTGGTTGTAAATCTTACTCACCAGTAACTCAATCGTCTTGTGAAACATGCAGAAATCGCGGAAAGCAGTTTGATAAAGGCAGGCACGTATTTAACCTCAGCAAGGCCAGCCCCTGGGAATAACGCAGTTTTGTACCGCGGCACAGGCAGTCTTGTGAAAGAGAAATGAATCAGCCACGTACTCTGCCCTGTAGCCTCACGGAAGCTATGCTGAACCACAGGCTGAGGGGCCAGCTTTTCACCTTATTACACCTTTGGGAAAGAGGAATTACTATTGTTGAGGAATTTTGCAGCGTGCTAAGAGGTTTCACAATCCCAGGGCAGACAGAGATGGTGAAAGAGCCTAGATTTGTCAAGTTAAAGGACTAAATCATTGCTTCGGTCACGTGCCTCTGGCAGCCACCACCCGCTCGCCTGCAGTTGGGTTGCCTTTTTTTGTGCTAAGGGAGCATTGCGTTGCCAGTGCTAGAGAGCAGCATCCATCTAGGGGCTCAGATGGGGGAAATGAACATGCACACACGGTAGCCCACAGTCTGGTTTTACACCTGAGGGAGAAAGGCCAAGCCTAAGCCCAGAGCTCTGCTGCAGCTCTGCAGCCACTGACACAACACGTGGGGGAAAATTGTGTCCTGATACAGAGGCTGCGGTTGGGCATCCACTCCTCATCAGAGCTGATTTCTATTATTTCTATTAGAAGAGTCCCATCTTTTGATTTTAGAGCCTGTGAAGTCTTGCTCATGACCTCTGGAGTGAAAAATGCATAGAGAACTAGTCTTAGAGGTCTACTTAAGTCTACTCTGTATTGACCAGGTAGAAAAAAAAGAGACTTCTGCTGGGTTCTTTAGGTCTGACTGATTTCTGAAGACAGCACAGTGTCAGACCTGCACTAGTAGAATCCTCTTCATTCAAAGTTTTAGTGTTTCAAAGTTCAGATGAGCAGCTGGTCACATTTAAATTGAATTTTTCTGCACTAGAAAGCACTAGGTGCCAGGAAGAGTCAAAACCAGAAGGCATCTTTATTTCTGTTGCTGGTTTTAAGGCAAGTTTTTGATAGCTTCCAGTTAGCTTGGGCAAAGGAAGCTAGCTCAGGGTAAATTACAGACACTTAAGATTTGCTACACTTAATGTATAACTGAAATAATACACTGCAAAAGGTACAAATAGCACTATAGTGGTCACAAGTCCTGAACCAGAGGGACAAAAAATAACTGAGGGAAAGCTACACTGAAGTACAAGTTTGAAACACAATTTCAAAGTTGATATCATTAATATAATTTTGTCTAAACTAGGAAGATGACCAAGTCCTAGCTCCAGTGAGACTCCCATGTCCCCAACACAGCACAGCTTGAGTGGTTACTACTACTTTGGGGTTCCCTACTGATTATTTTATAAGATGTCTAGTGTGAAGCCTCAATTTCAGATCAGCAAAAAGCTTTGAAAGAGGAAGACAACATGTGCTTATTCTCTGTTGGCAGCATACAGCTACTTTCCCACACACTAGGCAGGAGTTTAAAAAGACATGTGGACTCTTATACCCAGTCATGATTGTTAGGGTCTGATTTAAGACTTCTGAACTCCAGAGTGTACTCCATAGCTATTAAGGCACGATTTGACCTTGATTTCCAAGCAGCCACTGCTCAAAGCCTTTGCATTCTTCTTCAAATTGTTCCACCTCTTTATGGATTTTTCCAGCTGACCCTTTTGATCCTATTTGAAGAAGCCGAGTGGGGGCAGTTCATTGCATGGAAGAATATTAGGCCTGAAGAACAACAGCTGTAGCTCCAGCAGAAGCTAGAAAAACTTTTATATGGCGCTGTCTTCCTTATAATTCCTATGAAGCTGCCTTCTGAGCGCAAAATGGGCTTAGCAGTTCGTCTTAATTCTCTGATGACTTTGCCTTTCCCCAGCCAGCAGGACAGCGATTTTGCAGCTGCTGCTACCGCACCTAATTTATCAGCAGCTTGCTTTGCCGGTGCTCGGAGCACCGACAATTGTGGTCATAACTCACACAGAACTGGGACTCCGCTCTTGAAGGAAACAAGAGCTACAGAGAGCCCTTCTACAGCTTGCACAGATGTGGGAGATGCTCAGCTGGATTGCTGGGTCCCACTCCTGCCCACCACCAGCCCCACATCCCTGCGATGCTCTGTAACAGTCAGGAGGCAGAGTCACAAACTGGAAACAGAATGAATATATTCTGCACATTTCCAGGAGTTACTCCTCTTGTTAGAGTGTTATTAAGGTCAGAAATAACAACAGCTACCCTGACCAGGGGGCTTTAGTGGTGAGGAAGGGAACAATTCAGATATATTTCAACTGGTTGCCTTAGACAGTCTCTGGTGGAATAACAATCAGGTCTGATATGACATACCGCGAAGGGTAATAAGTCTGCAAAACTGATGCCAATCTAGAGCTAGGCAAGCAATCTGAAACCAGCTTTTACACTAACTGCAGCTGGGGAAAAGGAGAATTGAATTGGCACCAGTCCCACAAAACACACGTTTCAGTATTACAGCCAGCTGTAGCTCTGTTACTTCACCAGTCCTTCAGGGTGCAGTTTTCATGTTACAGCTGAGCTGAAGTAATGGGCAGGCGATGCTGGAAAGGGGCGATGCTGCTTCTCCCTCTCATCCTCAACACCTGCCTATGGATTCTAAAGACACCAATAGTAGCTCTCATCTGACCCCTACTGCAAGCAGGTAGAGAAGGGTAGATTTCCACCAGGAAACACCAGTGATCAGCAGTAGACTGGCTTAAACCCACTGCCCAGGATTCCCAGCTCACCACTGCTTTAAGTGGACTAGGCTGAAAGGGGCAGCCCTGTTCCCTTCACCTGCTGCAGCCACTTCCCTTCCGCTGGCAATAGCACCCGCACACTCGGGCGATGAGCTCAGAGACCCAACCTCATCCGATGAGCACAAAGATCAAAATAATGTGCTTATTAGTTGGATGGGGCTCTGAGTAACCCGATCTAGTTGAAGATGTCCCTGCTTACTGCAGAGGGGTTGGACTAGATGACCTTTAAAGGTCCCTTTCAACCCAAACTGTTCTATCATTCTATAAAGAGTATTCACTTCCATGGCAGGCACCTAGCCTTCTCTTTCCTTTGCTTTCAAACCTTGAGTTTCTTCCCCTTGGTATGTGGGAAAAACTCAGGCTCCAACTGGGTTTGGCATTTGCTGTCCAGAAACCATTGGTGCGTCTCGACCACTCATTTTTACAACAAGAGGCACTACTTAATCTCAGGCAGCAGAAAGAAATAATTTAATATTCTTTGTTTCAAGACACAGTTTGTACGTTTGTTGAATTATCCAAAAGCACCTTATCCTCACAGGGACCTACCATCTCCAGCTACCCAGCAGCTGGCCAAAATCAGCCAGCTCCCCACCAACAACAGCCACGATTGCCATGGCAATTTATCCCCTTACAGAATGACAGTCACATCTTGCTGGTCATGGTTGCTTTTCATCTCCTGATTCCCACCACATGGATTAAAATAAGCAGTACCAAGACTGAATCAGGAACCTATAACAGACACTGGTACAGAATCAAGTGGCATTTATAACCCATAATTTTACTTTTTTGGTCATTCTTCTTATATTTCCTCCTGCCCCTATCCTTTTACATAGTTAAAAGCCATAACACTGGTTATAGTATTTCAGTTTGCATGTGTACTTCAGAGCAAAACTGCATTATATCACTGTTTTCTGTATTAAAATAGACAGACATAAAGATGCTGCATTGCCACAGCAGAACACTCATTACAGATACCTGCATGCCAATGTGTAAAAGCTAGCGCATAAGCTGTTTCTGTGGAGCAGTAAGTTAACATCTTGTACACTCCACATGCTTGCCTGTAACACCTTCCCACTGCCTCAAACAAGAAACTCACTCAAAGACAAGTTTGATCTTTCAATTCTGCTGTTATTTTTCTGAAAACTAGCACTTTTCTTGAGTGGTTACTGACTCTTGCTATTTCTCACTAAGTGTTGCTCAGCAGCTTGTCATGAGCTACTTTTCCGAATATCATTCATGCATCCCAAGCAAAAAATAAAGACGCATACGAGCAAAGAAGCAGGTGTTTGGAAAACCAAAATACATTTCTTTGGCAGCATCCATGTACTAGATACTTTCAGCCAAACTATCCTTATAGGCACAATTGTAATTGTACAAAATAAGCTTTTGAGGCAGTATATAAGATTGAGAGAACTCTCTTTCTCTTTTTTCTTTCCCACAAGACAGGTATCTGTGTGCCAGACACTGTCTCTGACTCTTTAAAGCAATTGCCAGGAAGGGAAAAGGGAGATGTATGCATCCCCCCACTCCACCCCAGCTTGGCCGGTAGGACTGTCCAATGACAAAGGCATTATTTTAGGACTCAGAAGATCAGGTACTAACCTTTGCCGCAGCCTCCCTGCATACCTTTGGCCAATTGCCTCATTCTTCTGTAATGAATGCTGTTAATTACCAGAACGCTCAGAAAACAAACAGGAGCTGCTTTTATACCAAGCCACAGACACAGGGTGAAAATTCCTGACCTACCACCAGACAAGCTTAATCAAGAATTAGGAATGGTTAATCAGTGCGGTTAACTCAGTATGGGACTGAGATTAAGATGCATTACAGAGTGACTAAAGACAGGTTTAGTGAATTCAGAGACGATCTCAGTGTTGCTGCATAGCGCTGCACTGCCAAGCCATGCTATCAGGATGCTCTACGCTATACATCATCACAGAGCGCATACAACTGCATTTAACTCGAGCAAGTCCTCCACACTGTAAAGTTCACAGTCGTGTTTCTACCTCAGTGACAGCACAACCCAGCTCAGCATCACAGCTCTGAGAAAAAGGGCAGTGGTGTGCACATTGGCAGCCAACCATCATCAAACTATTGGAAGCGTTACAGTGCAAAGTGTAGTCTGATGTTGCCAGAAACTTCACCCCAGAATGCGTTCATCTGCGTGCAAAATTGTAGTTTTAGAGTAGTCCCCTTTTGTTGGGGAAAGAGTGACACTTAGCGATACTCAGCAACCTGCAGTGAGATGATCTGCAGGTTCAGTTTGCTTCTTTGGTTCCTCGGGAGAGAGATTTCTAGGGACCCCTGCTCCAAGCACTTCACCTTCCAGGATGGGGCCACCCAGGTCTCAGCTGTCCAACCAGACCAAGGTTTGAAATCTCCTCAGAACAAATTGCTGAACAAAGTCTAGCTGGTATGGACTCCAGGGCTGGCAGAGCAGTTGCTAGTCACAAAAATAGACATGCAGAAAAAGCTTTATATATTTAGAAGAAAAGCAGAGAATACTAATTTAAAAAGAAGCATAGGGTGGAGGAAGCAAGTTAGCTTTCCTATAAAATTTAGTATGATCCCAGGGATGAACTAGTCAGATTAGGTCCTTAGCAGCACTGTAGTTTAAACATCACAAGGCTCAGGACAGGAGCCTTTTGAAGATGAAAACATCCTTGAGTTACCAACTTCCTTGTCTATCAAGAGCATAGGCATTCACATCTGGGAAACCACCAGGTCTTCTTCAGAGCTTCTTTAATTTAAGCATATAATAATGCTCAGCTACTCCTCCAACCACTCCCACTAGCCAACAAATCACCTATGACACTCAGAATTTATTTAGCAACATTACAAATGGGCTTTGCATCTTTTGCTTTTGGTGTTTACCCACTGCTGAGCAACAAGAGAGGCTACTGCATTCTTGTGGGAAGAAAATGGCACATGGAAAACCAGAGGCAGCTGCTACCTTTGGGGTGTTGCCATAGCTAGGTCTAACACAAATGGTTTAGATACCAGAGGACTGACAAACTCACTTGAAATATTGGTGTCTAAGTTATGTCCCTATTCGTGCTGTGCTGACATAGGTCAGTTGGTCGTTCCCGTTGGGAATCGCGTCAGGTAGGCGTGCAGAGGACCCCGTTCAACAAGCCTTTGGATTCAGTCACCCTTTCACCTTAGGAACATCAGACCCTGCCAGGAGACCGCCAGAAGTACAGTTATGGTAAACAGCGGCGCAAAGGAAAAAAGCTAGGTCTCCTTCAGTGCTAACTCCATTTTGTTTTGTCTTCCCACCAGGCAGCCTGCTCCCTTTATTCTTGACCAACGAGGCCACAACACGAGGGCCAGGCTGGCCTGGGACTCGGGCAGCTACAAAGGCTGTGTTCACCCACACAGTAAATGGGCTGCGATGGCTCAGGCATCCCCGGCACCTGTGCTTCCCAAATCAAAAGGTAAGGTATTTCCTCTATGAGAAACAAACCTGAATTGAAGCGGTTCCACTGAGACTGTAGTGCCCTTACATGAGCCAATCCCTTACTGAAGGCAGGTGGAGCTGATGGTTTAGAAATGTGATTTTTAATTTCACATTGTTCATGGCATGGCCGCATTTCAAGGCCAAAGAAGTTGCACATTCTAGGGAATCGTCAATAGTTAACAAAAAATGCTCAGTTCAAAACCTCTCTATTTTTTAAATCTAAAGTGAATGATTTTAGGAGACTTGTCCATCTTAAGGCTAATAGTGCCTATGCAGATCTTAACAAGAAAAAGTAAGGTGAAACAATACTGTAGAAAATGAAAACATTTATGTGACAGTAACAAGCAGAAAAAAGGGAAAATTCTCCAGGCTTGTTTTGCCCCAGGGAAAAAGAGATGATGTAGTAAAATAGTTAAAATGGTAGTTAAAGCAAAAGTCCTATTTGAAACAAATTTGTTATATACAAGATTAGAATTCAATCCAACAGAAGGGAAAACACTTTGTGAGCCAAACGTGCCAGCCCTTGACCCCACAGCGCTCTTATCAGACAGCACAACCACTCCCTGGGAAGACCTAAGCATCAATTCCTATTTCCACATCCACAAACATTCCTCTGCCTGTAGGAGCAGGAGCTCTCTTCCTTGGTGGGAAACTCCTTCCTCGGAGGAGCCTGCTTTCTCTCAAGCACCGTTTTGTCAGATCACGGTGGAATCTGTCTTGTAGCTCCAAACGGAAGAAATCCAGTTTATGAGATTATTTTTAAGTGCTTGACTGTCACTCCTAAACCCTACGGCCTGGTGTTGACCTTTAGGATTTCAAGACAAGATGTTACTCTACTTGTACTGCTTAAACTGTTTTAGCTTTGGGATTGTGCCAGACAGACAACCGACTGCAACTATTGTAAGAGTCATTTTCCAGCATGTGGATTACTAGCATGTGGCCACTTAAGCTAATTTTATATGGGATCGGAAGCCTTACAGGTCACAGTCTCATGGTTTGTCACTCAGCTGCATGCCCTTTATGTCCAAAATCCTTTTTCTTATTTTCAGTCATGCCTTCTTTGCTGTACATGTACAGAAACCCAAAGAATATGGTGCACGGATGACTTACAGAAGGAAAGAGCCTGGCAGAATTTTGACACAAGACTTCATTACTTTGTGATACAGTTCATGCTTACTTATGCCTGCTGCGGCCTTGAACTCTTCGTTATGTGAGGAGAATAGGTCTTCATCAGTTCTGTGATTTTCCTTGCCATTCATTGAAGAGGAAAAAGGGTGAAAGCAATTGTTCACCACTAACACTTGTACTATTACAAGTCACATCTTTTGAACAAATCATGGAATTCGACTGCAGAGTTCAAGAGGTGTTCAAATCCAGACACTATTTTCTCTTTTGCAGCTGTCAGTTCTAAAAGCTCCTTGGCAGCCCTCTCAGCCATACCACCTAAGGATTTATTAATACAGGTCTCCACCCTTTCCCAGTGCTTTCCCATTTTATACCAGTCAGCCTGTGCATCTGCCTCTTGCTAACATGCCACAGTCTCAATCATATGAATTCTGAAAGAAATTGGCTAAGTGTCCTTTACAAAAAAGTTAAACCAGTTGATATGACCAACAACATAAATATATATTTTTTTCAAGTAGTGAAGTCAGAGCAGAAGAGCTTCATGGAATGTTACAAAGCCTGGGTTGAAGCCCAGCTTGCTGCCCCACACAAACCCCTGAGCCAGCCCAACGGCCCACAAGTATCAAAGACATGAGGAGCTGGAGCAATCTTCCTCCTTTTCTCTCTTCCTCCTAGCTGAGGGGTTCCATCAGGGGGAAGGGGTTCCTTGCCCTTACACTAGCCCTTAGTGGAGCCAAATTCAACTTGTTAACCCAGCAGACAACCATCAGCAGCTTTTCTTCTGCAAACATGCTGCACCTGGCTATGAGTGATTCAATGAGCACCAGAGCAAGCCACAGCATAAGGAACTTGCAGATGCAGCTAACACAAGAGGAGGGAAGACCAGACAGGGTAAGGGGCTCGAACCTTCTCATGAAAGAACAGACTTCGAGAGAGGGAGGCAGCTACACAATTTGGCAAGAGAGCTGGAGTGAGGTTACAGCTCACCACAGCACCATCATTTGTGTACTTTTCACACTAAAAAGCTTTCATCCTCCTTAACACCAAGTCTGGTTAACCTCTACAACAGGTCACCATTTGTGCAAGAGTACTAACAGGAGAACAAATTGCACAGGAGTCACACAAGACAACACAACAGGCATTTCTCCTTATTTCAAGTGTGTGCACACACGCATCTAGCACCTTGAGCATCAGCAAACAAGTAGACTTACTTCCAAATGCTCCAGAGCTGATAATTACTGCAGCCAGACCAGAAAGCCAGAAGCTGTATTCAGAGCACTATGAAAAGTCCTTGATGCCAGAGTTCCTGGGATTTGGTTTCATTTCCAATCCTTGTTAGCCTGACCAACAAGCAAGTCTCAAACATTTCAGTCTACAGGCAAGAAGCGCTTACACCGTACGAATCAGACGATACTTCAGACCTGCTCAAAGATGTTCAGCATAATTACAGTTGATCATCTCTTCTCCATTTTCATTTCGTAAATAAGGGCTTTCCAATAAGCTGCAAAACACTAAACAGAAACTGAGGTCATGGAGAATTTGAAAAAAAATTGAAGACCTCTTTATTTTAAACTAATTCATGTCAAGTCCATCAACCAACTCATAAACTAGTAGACACAAGGTGTCACTCATTCCTGTTAAGTAATTTTAAAAATTGGATGAATTATGTAAATGACACATTTTTCAGATAGCTCTTTCCCTATGCATTTGAGCTAAGAGCCAGGCACACAAGTGTGCGGAACCTCAGTAGGACCTACTCCAAAGGTCAGCATCTTCACTTTCCATTACTTTTTGCAGTTAATTTTCACACTATAAGAGCTCTTGTTTACATCTAAGAGAAGTAAGTCTTCCAAAGACGCTAATAGCGTTCAATCAGGTTCCAAATTTTGTGAAGCCTTTTTGTTAGATGTTTCCTGCAACATTTACTTACTCCACTAATGGGTTATCGGATGTCCACACGCTATTAGATCTCAGCTACAACTACATGAACAGTTATTTCAAAGTAAGTTTTAAAAAGGAAGATACAAAATACCGCTTATGTTCATTTCAGAAAGTTTATTGCACCAAATGCCGCAAAAGAATAGACCAAAATGATAGCATACATAAACAACTATAAGAAAAAAAAAACCACCATGTAGTTTGACATTGGTATTCAGTCATTCCTAAAAAAGCCTATGCTCTCCAAACATGCAATAGCAACACACATTTTTTTCTACTATGGAAAACCTGCTATGAATGTCAAATTAGCCCACTGGGCCTCAAAAAAAAAAAAGTCTAGAGTATATTCAGCAGTTCAGACTCGATTTTGATTTGGGTCCTTTTAACTGAAGTAGAAGTTATACTTGAGGGATAAGTGATCACTGTGTAAACTTTATCTACAAGAGTTTGGTGTGTCTGAAAAGGGTTTTTGACTTCAAGAGTAAAGATGCGTACAGTAGGGAGTGGGGAAGAATAATCTGTAACTCTGGAGGATGCCATTAGAAATGAGAATTACAGAATCAGTATCTATTCATTTCTTTTGGGCAGAAGAAAGTTGTATATGTTAGTTCAGAGAGTACCTACTTAGAATGTTTAGATCCTGGTATCATTTGGGGTTAAAGAATTCATTTAGATTAAATACCACAATTTAGCAGTTCATTCCTCCCCTCTGTGTATGAAGGTTTAGTCTTGCCTGAAAAAAAAGCATACATTCTTTAAATTGCACTGTGTAAACTGCATTTATGTGGGATTTTGGAAAGACTGTGCACTCCCACTTAACCAAGAAAGTATGTATTTAAGTTTACTAAAACTACGTAATACTGATAAAAACAACTTTGGAATATTTGAAAATTTAGCTACATTATCAATCTTAAACACATCTGTACATTCATATCACTTTTCATCCTATTAAAATAAAAACAGAAACATGCCCTAAAGATGTCTAACAACACATCTGGAAATACTGCCCTGTCATGCCACACTAATTTACATAAACAGCAAGATGCTACCAAAAACAAGTTAAAGACTTAGAGTCAGAAAAAGCCCTAGAAGGTGGAATCTTGTCAACTGAGGTAGTACATTTGGTGGAGGGGAAAAAATATGTATTTAACTTTATTTAGACTAAAGCCTTTTAAAGGTAATAAACAGCTTTAATTTTGGGTTTTCTTTCCCCCAAAATTAAAATTGTGAGAACAAGATAGTTCATCATGTAATTTCTGAAGAGCAGCAAAATGTTAGAGAAAGCAGCAAAAACTATTAAGTTTTAGCCTGGGCTGAAGAAAAGTGCTTTTGACCATCAGCTCACATGCCACACCTAGGTTAATTTGATGTCTTGCCAAAAGGCAGATTTTAAAAAGAATTTTCTTTAAATAGTTGATCATGGTATCAGTCTTGAAATCACTGAATGTTGGCTGACCTTTGACTTCCTTAGCATACTCTATGATAACAAAAGCACATATTTCTGTGTTAGCACATATTTCTTTGAAGAATTGTCAGAGTCTGTTCAGGTAAGAACCCAACTAATACTTTACGAGAACTGGAATTGACTTTTAATGAACTCGGCTACTATTTAAGAGTCACATGAAATAGATAAAGTACATGAGGATTTCTATATACACTCAGGGAAGCAGTTTCATAGTCTTACACATGCACACACACACATTCTCCATCACAGGGGTAGTTTAGGAATATGTGACTTGCTCTATGGTTCTTACTTTGTCTTAACCTTGTGGAATAGAGAGTGATATCTGCTAACAGCTATATGCAGAGGTAAGTTGACTTTCCAGCAGATAGAAGGATTCACTGACCAAAGATATGAAAAGTTTGCTTAACTATAAAGCAGTAGGAGAAAACCTGAACCATTAAAAGATTTTAGCCTTTTTAGGCAGAATGCTAGGGACAAGTATGAAAATGTGATAAAAGAAGTATCTGGAATGTCCGGTCAGAAACCCAGCATATAAGGAATAGCTTTAGAGGCGTTGTTTCAGAATTTTAAGTATCCTTAAGTATCTTTCCACTTGGAAACAACCTCTCTTCACAGTAGGTCAGTCTACCTATTCCCCTCAAAAAGCAACACAAGGTTGATCAAGACCCCCATCACATTTAAACAACTCACAATATGCACATTTCATTATTTCAAATCATTGAAAGTTTACTGTAGAAAAGTCCAAACATCAAGGTAGTAGGAAATAAAAACACTTTTATTAAAAGTGTGTCCCTTCAGTGTTAAAAATCTGTAATCGCCAACGAGGAGAACTCGCAACTGGTGACCCAGAGTTTAATAGAATTCAGTATTCCCAAGCAATTGTGTTGCTCGCAATTTGCCTGCAAGCTGACAATTTCAGACACCTCATTCATGCTGGCTCACAAACAGAACGGTCCAACATTGATTAAGAATGTTTGTTTTGATCCTTTGTTCTCTCCTCAGTCTGGTCCATAGTTTCATATCCAGCTTAACAATGCTTTATGCAAAAAAAGTAATTTTTTTTTTCTACATTCGTGTTATCAACCACATGAAAACAGTAAAATACAAAATTTTATTTTGCTTTCTAGAAACACAGAAGGCCAGTATCAACTAATAGAGAAGTAGTTTCTGGTCTCAGAGTAGTTAACCTGTTAAGGAAAGGCACCCAGATGATAGTTTGAGATTTCTGTAGAATCAAAAAGGGTAATTGCAAACATTCATAGTAATATCAAATATTGGGGTTTGCCCCCTACATTTCATTTTACTTTAAACAATGCTCTTCTTTTATTCCTACTTAGAGTGACAACTAGTAGCTGGAAAAAAAAATACTTTTCACTAGGAGTTTGGTGGGATGTCGTTTGTTGTCTGTTATTTCCCCAATAAGATTGTCTTCAGTTTGTGCCAATTGCTTGGTGTACGTGTGCACAGACACGCACTAACAGCACTGGTATCATACAGAAGTTTGTCAAATTCATACTCCTCGGAGATTGTAATACTTGATGACACCAAGAACACAGGTTTAGTTCCCAGGACTACAGTCATACAGAAACTCAAAAGAGTTATTGAAGTTGCATCAGCAACAAATGTAAACTTGTAGCAGAAATTCCATAAGGCTTTCCCACAAAATCCCTATTTTGGAAGTCCATTCCACTTCTAGCCAAGGGCTCATTCGAATGCCTCCTCATTAAAACAGAGGTTAAGAAAGATGTGGCTGCTTCTTGTCCTTAAAGGCAAAAGTCACATCACCTCATGTACACTTCCGTTCCCACATGACATTTGGCTGCTGAATTCAGGTTCCTTGTTCTGAGCCCATCACTTCTACTACACAAAGTCATGCATATGCTCTGCGAGAAAGTCATGTCCCACCTAATACACTTGTGTATAGGAATGCTATATACATAGTTTACAGCTCCTCCTCCTCCCCAGCAAAGAAACACACACCACACTCACAAGCATAGTATTACGAAATTCATTCTAACCCACTTGTTCTTTTAATTGTTACTTCATGGTTTTGAGCAGCGTTTTGGATGGCAGCCCCTGGTCTGCCACATAGTGTTAATTTTTGTCCTTTGAATAAAAATAAAATGCACAGATGCAGTCACTTTCTTGATTTAAGTCATAAGTGAGATTGTAAGAAAAACCTGAATGCCTTTTACATTATGTAAACTCAAGTCCTCCGATAAAACATCCGGTTGAAATTGGAATCAAAAGGTGGTAGAATGTACAGTCATCACCTGCTTTCCTCAGTGTTCCCCTTTACCATTGTATGGCACCTCTGTTCTTCATTCAACATTCCCATTTTCTTTATTTTACCTTAAAGGAATGACTATCCTGAGATCGTAATTTATAAGAGTATTTGAGCAACATACGGGGAATGAGTACTTGCTATAGCAGCCAACAAAGGCAAGTCATTGGATTCAATCCTAGAAATTAAAAAAAAAGAGAGAGATGCTTTAAAATACAGAGTCACCTTCACAAATGATGTTATTTTTCATCCACTTAAAGAAAGTGGACATGTCTTGCTATAACTGAGTTCACTGTTTAATTATTATTTATTGCCATTACTCATAACATACCAGTAAACGTAGGTAATAACATTTAAAACCAAGAAATATGTTACCATTTAAGTCAAAAGATAGCAGTATTACATTTTGTGGTATAGAATCTTTTGTGGTTTAAATAAAAACTTTTATTTCTTTGCTAAATTTTAAGCCTTAACTTGTAGTTTTACCAGTCAGTAGGCACTGTAAGTCCAGTTTAAGAAAGTACTAAACATCAGCTTATGGAAGACTGTGCATTTCATGCTTTTAATATAACTCAGTTCACCATATAGTATACTTTCTTACAAAAAATGACCAAAAGCTGGAATTATTAATTATAATGCAATAACAGTACCAGGAATGTCTCTCAAATGTAATGGTCAGTTTCCAACCATTTCAAAATGTAAAGCTACTCAGAGGCCAGGACATACAAGTATGTACATATTTTTTTATATATATATACACACACACAGAGTGAGAAAAATGCTTATTTCAGAGTTTCACTATTTACAGCTACATTTCTCAGTATGGAATCTTGAGCAATCTGGATAACAATAAGTTAAGTTTTACCTACAGTGCTAAAACCCGTCTTTTTGGGAACATGTATTCACTTGTTCCCACTTCCCCCTCTTCTACTATCAGCAGGTGTATCCCTAAATGTCGTGTGCCAATCAAGTACTATTATTAGAAGACAGCTGCCAAACAGGACACCTGTCTATTTTCCTACACCTGCTTTTTGATAATCCCTCTTCCCTCAAGATACAACTGCACCACCTAACCTTCCAAGAATTCTCAAATATTTGTTGGGATGAAGTTTTCACAAAGGAGATCGAGCCAGAAAGTGTGCATGAACACGTGGATAACCTCCTAATGACCAAAATCCAAACTTTCTCCCTTCTGAAGATTTAAGAATTACAAGTAATTTGTTTTTGTTATAGAAATGTGTCTCCTCCCAATTTACAGATGGCTCAGTATAGAACCCAATTTTACACTTTATTAGTCACGTGAAAGAGGAGAGTGCTAAATATGAAGTAAGAAGCAAGTCCTCATGGGAACAAGATGTCAACATTCAGAAACTGAAAAGGAAAATAACTGCCCCAAGTTTTGCCACTGGTTGAGACTGATACTTGCAATACTCACCCCAAGACAATTCCTAGTTCTTTTACATGCACTCTTGTATGTCCTCGCAGATATTCCGAAAGCATTTTGCTTTTGAGATACATCTCCTGTAGTCTATCCTCAAGATGCATTATGCACTGTAAACAGACCAAAAACCTCAGAGTGGCTTTAGCAACCACACGAAAATTTTACAGAAATGTAAGCATATCATTTTAGTTTCTACCTTAGCTAGAACATCTTTCCAACTAAATCTCCATTCCAAAATCCAACACAGGCAATTAGTTTTGTTACAGCTGTGCTAGCAACAATAAAAAGTTACACTACCCCCTCAAACGGGAAGCCCTTCAGAGAACTGGGGCATTCCAGGTTTCTTGGGCAGCAAGTTTGTTGCACAAACTGCACATCCATTTTCTACCCAAGTCAGCCACAGTGTTTCAGCTGACTTAAATAGTTTCACCCAGGTTCAAAGACACTCAAGACATCTTAATAAGAATCATATCAGAATATTTGGATCAAGATGTGCTTTTTTTTCTGAAAGACTCAGTTTAGAATACAATTCCTAAAATTAGCACTCAAGCTCAAGAGATCTGCCATTCAAGAAACTAACACTCAACAAGCAGAAGACACAATTATCTTATTCATCATAAAATTATAGCTCTTTTGCTCACTACTGCAGAAGCTAGGTTACATAACATTTTTAGGTATTTGTTTTTATTAGTCCTAGGTACTTCTAGTTTAAAATTGCTTAAAAATTTGATGCTGTTTGCACCAAGGTTGCAAGGTTCAAGTTGAAATACCAAATTAACAACTCCCCTTTTTTCTTCAGCAGTAGCATGCTAAAAATGCATATTATTTTTAAATACAATCATGTAACACATGGTAATTTCTCATACACCAACTGCAGAAGAGCAGATGAACCTTAGCTTCAAAGAGAGAGAAGGGGCTTTTTGGTAAGACAAGGTCAGTAGATAGGATGTCTTCACAAGGTGAGTAGGTAGGATGTCTTATCAGGTATTTTGTTCTAGGACAAAAGGTACATTCAATTCAACATTCCTTCTTTCCACAGGGATGACCGCTTCAAAAAAGTTACATTAGTTCAGCTCTCCAAACTCCAGGAAATGAAAGCAGGAAGCACATGCAGAACCTCACATTATCAAGTGCATAACCACCCGGCAGGCGTAGACAGCAACTAGAAACAGTAGCAGCAAATTGCTTCAGGCCATCGTCCAATGTACTTTTCAAGTTGAACAAACACTATGACTATTAGAAATGAGATCCTGTGAAACCAGTTTTGCTAATTAAAAAATAATGAGCAAAAAAAGACTCATGCTTGTAGGTAGCCTACCGTGTATTTTTCTGATGGTCTGGAGTAAGATGAAGATTTTTAAAAGCATGCTACATAGTAGTAGAATAAGATCACTACCACCAGTTCAGGAAAGGCAAAAGCTTTTTGAGTGTAGTTTGATGTATTTGCTTCAAGAAAGCTTTTGCTCAAGTCATTATAATCATAACACTTCTGATTCTAACTGAAAGGGAAACACTTATCTTTTCCATTACAGGTAACCCTAATGCAAAAAAAGCCTCAGTGGTTCAGGGGAGCATGCAGCTGATTCACAAAGTAGCAGTTCAATATATTTCAATTCCAGTACTTGTACCAAAGGTTGATGGATTTTTATTATTTTGTGAGGGAGGAAGTAAGGAAGAATCCCACATTATTCTAAAAGAGATTCTTTACATAAGATTATCTGCTCCTCCTGAATGCCAAAGAATGAAAATACATTTTTTCCCCATAAGCTCGGTGCACAAATCCATTTTTTTCCAAAATGTCCACATTAAGCGAGGTACAGAAGGTTTTTTTTTTTTTACGTTAGCTTCCTCTGCAGCTTTTCTCATTAACTAAATGGAAAAAAAAATAAATGTCAAGTCACTTCTAAAAAATAGAAAAGTAGCTTTAAATTCTTTTTAAGGTGCAGGTAAAACTTTTGACATATTGCTGACATGCTGCTGTTGCTATCATCACTTCCCTCTCACCTGGCATACTGCAAAGCTCTCTGCAGTATGGTTACCAGCTCAAGTGCCACAACAAAGGTGTCACCACTTGCCCCTCATTCGGTCTTAAGTTGGATTTTGTTTTTTGTTGTACCACAAAAACCCGAAAAACTTACTCATCTGAATAGTAACTGCACTTAAAGAAACTTACTCTCCTAAAGGAAACTTCAAACATACCGCATTATGCTCATCTCTGATCAATACT
The DNA here is from genome assembly GCF_964106895.1 of Numenius arquata. Taxonomy (NCBI): domain Eukaryota; kingdom Metazoa; phylum Chordata; class Aves; order Charadriiformes; family Scolopacidae; genus Numenius; species Numenius arquata. The sequence continues at coordinate 40,781,396 of NC_133580.1, read as the reverse complement.
AGCACATGTTTTTGCCAAAATTTAAGTTAATAGAATTTAATCCACTAAATTAATAGAATTTAATCCACTACAATAAAAGTCACACTTCTCCCCCTAGAGTTTAGTGGAACACTTAACTTCCATGCATTGATGGCTGTTTGAGCAAAGAGCTGTAAAACCCACCGACAGAAGGATCAAACTGTCTCTAACATGGATTATAGAAAGTTTACAAGCTACTAGTGCTGTCACTTCCCTGTTCCTCTTTGTAAGAAAAAGGAGATAAGAAAAACCCTGAAAAATATTCCACCTCCAAACCATTCCAACATCACACAAAGCAAACAGAAGTTGCATACACAAACCCCAAGGCAATGTTGGAAAGAACACTTTGGTTGCAGAATCAACTATCCAGTTTAAAACCCCCAGAATTTAATGTGTTACTCTACAAGTGCTAGGACAAAATTTCAACCAAAGTTGCACATTTTTCAATGCCCAGAAGAATCCAGAGACAACATAGACAGTGTACCCACATATTTTGCCTAGCACTTGACTTCCAGAACTTAGCATAATCAATACCACTGATTTTACCCAAAACAGTGCCAACTAATACTATTTACATCTGTTAGTGTTGAGCTCTATCTTCCTCTTCCATCTGCTAGCACAGTCATTACACAGGCTTCCTACAAAGTTTCTCAAGGCTATCTGCTGAAGGACAAACCAAATCTGTTAACTGAAGAAGGGGCGACTACTGGAAAAAAAAAACCACATCCCATCTCGCCTCACCTACAGTCGTACATTAAAAACTTATAATTACTACTGGCAGACTTGTGGATAATTTTGTTGTAATCAGCAAAACCAGCATTAGTGATTTGCTCTGATGAACTCGACTCCCAACAAGGATAGGAAAGGATGCTGTGGGATAGGGAGTATGCAATATATCAAAGTAACATCCCCTGCTGCAATCCCCCCGCCCCCAGGTGTTTTCAGGTTTCTGTCTCCTCCCAGTAATCCTACAGAGACATCACAAGACTATCTGAGACAGTACTTGCTGACAGGGTTGGCTAAAATATGCATAAAACAGAAGGGTCAAGTAAACACACAGAGGCACAATTACTTGCGGAGGAGAGAGAGAAGCAGCATCTACTGCATGGGGTTAGATAGAAAGCCCAAGAATAGGAAGTTGTATACCAGAAACAGGCTTGGGTAGATAGAAGCTTCAATAACAAAGAGTAGAAAAGTGTGGCAATTACACAAACAAAAAAATAAAAGTCAAATTTAACACTCCTAATGATAAACATACAAGGGCCATACTAAAATTGCCTAAACAACTTTAGTTTTGGCGTGTGTATTTTGGAGTAGTCAATTTTAATCTGATCTATTAGATATAAATTACAGATAAAACAATACCTCTTCCTGGACTGTAGCATGCATTCTTTTAAATGTGTTGTACCAACTCTGCATTATTTCAGGCATTAGTTCATTGGTATTGCAACACTGCATACAAGACCCTGCATTTGCTACCTAAGCTAAGCAATTTTCATCAGCTTCAGTCTTCAGTAAAGAAATACTTACAAAGTCAGCTGGGACGTTGAGCTTGTAAAGCTGTAAAATAGACTGCAATAAACTGGATACTTGACTCGAAACCAAAACATCCTTGCCTAACTTCATATTGTCCATCATCTTCTTCTGGCTTGTAGCTACTTGTACATTCCATTTATCTGTGTCTGCAATAATGCAGACAGCTTCTGCTATGGGCTCATCTAGCACTGGATGCTGCAACAGATACAGAATACAAGCATTATGTGACACTTTCGTATACATTTCCACAACTTAGTTTGAGGTTCCACTTTTATTCACACTGAGGCCGTAAGACAGCGATCCAATGAATGTTTTTGTCCAATAGAAAACCAGAGGCATCTCAAAAATGACAGGAAATACCAACTTCAGTGGCAGAGCTTACATTCAGCAACATTGGGTCAGTTAAGTTGTAACTGCCAATTTGATCAAGGCGTTTTATTTACTTAAGTAATGCTTAAAAAAAAATCACTACTCCAACATTATTTTCTTCAAGTATTCCACCTTCTCTGAAAATATAAGTTTCTTCCAAAATGAAAAGAGTAATAGTTATACTGATCCAGTGATGGTGAATGTATATTTAATATTTCAGAGACATCAGGGATTTCAGTATGCACTATCAAGGCAGAGTATGTATGAAGAGACAGTATAATATTACACCAATCTGATGTTGTTTAAAGAAGTTACATATACACACACCACTGTTTTGGATAGTACATGAACTCATTCCAGCAGGATGATTCTTACTTGCTCTAGACAGCAGCTGTTGACAATTACTAGATAAATATTTAAAATTGCATACTAAGGTCACAGTTACTTTAGTGAAAGGTTAGCTATAAACTAATTACATGATTAAGAGTATACCTAAATTAGAGTAAGAACATGGCAAAGTTCTTACCTATAGAGAATTACTTTCTGTAGTCAGTCATTTCTGCTACAGTCTAGTGTAATACAGGCCTCCACAAGACTTCATCTCCCTTGCAACACATGCCACTAAGTGGCAAAATAAGATGCTTCAACTTGCATATCATTTTTATGAAATATAGATAATTCTGTTATTGTGACTGAAAAGAGATGAAGTTTGTGATATTTTTTTCCCCTTGTTTGTAACAAAGTTGCAAACAATTTTCCTTGTGTTTATCTTTGAAGGGAAGTCTTAAGAGAGTATAAAGAAAAGAACAGGTGATTCTTGTGTGAATAGGCTTTGCACACAATGAATTTAATTACACCTTTCAAGAAAAAAGACACCAGGTGTGGCTGTTCAGAACAGGTAAATGAAGAGAAACCTATTCAAAGGACCTGCTTCCATAGATCTCAGTAATATCACAACTATGACTCAGAACAGTACTTTAACTCACATGCATTGCATGAAGTAGGTCTGCTAGTAGACACTGCCTGAGTTTTTCGTCATTATTTATTCCATGCAGCACTAGATCAGGTATATAAGTATGACAGTAACCACCTAGAAGCGATCTTCCAAAATTTTTCACACATTGACTGCTGATTGTATTTGACCTGAAATACAGAAGTACAAAGCAGGTAAGATTCTTACTTGACAAACTTCACTCAGATTTTATATGAATGCCAAGTTGTTTTTATCACCCCTGCTTCTACTGCAAATATTCATCAACAATTGTACTCAGAATACAGAAAATCATTTACTGGTGCTCTTTGAAACAAGGACTTTAAAAGCTGAACTTTAACAATATATTGATTCCTTTAAATTTATGAAAAGGCAAATCTACATGTAGAGAACGTGGTATGTATGAGCTCCCTGTTCTGCTGCTAACAGATTTGCTAAATTTGAGTTTCCTCCAACTCAGCCCAAGAAGCAAGCTCTTTCTAGCTAACTACCTTAAGCATCAGCAAGCTCCATGCACATCTGTAAAGCTCAAAGTTTTCAAATAGGATGCCCTTATTTACTTCAAAACTGTCTTGGATTTGTCAAATACATCAAATCTAAAGTTATCAGTTTAAGCAAAGCTGAAGTTTTGCTTATCCTCAGATGTTCTGTCTACACATCTACATTAAATGTTTCAGGCAGTTTGTGCAAAAAAAAGTTTGATCACTTTTTATTAGGCATTTGAATAAAATCTTTGTCACAGAACTTTACTACCTGAATCTGCTCCATCTTGGTTTTCTTTTTGCCAAGTCTGTTTACAAAAAACCCTAACTACATCAGCATCTGTTACAGATTTGTTTGCAAGGAACCCTGAACATCTCTAAAGCAGCAGCAGCTTTTGACTGCATTTAGTTCTAAATTAAACTTCTTTACCTTGGTAAAGGAAGTTCCACTTCTGCAAACTCTTCAAGTCTTTTGCTGACATTATTGTGATGCACTTCATCAGGGATACAACAATCACCTTCTTCATCACTGGCTCCAAGAGCACTGTCTGAACTCTCATTCCTTGGAATATCTCCTTCAGCTCTGAAGGAGATTTTCCTTCCAGCATCCCCATAGGGGACATCTTTAGCACCTACTTTAGGGGAATCCTGTTTGACAGCAGAACCTACTTCTACACAGCCAGGGGAATAGCTCTCCAGATTGCCAGAGCATAAAGTTCTAGTTTCTTTCAGGTTTGGCAATTTTACAGTTTCTATGTTATCTGTGGGCAAAAGTGGTTCACTAGATATTGTGTTCGCTACATTCATTTCCGTTCCTTTACTTTCTATATGTTGGTTAAGTGTAGTCTCCTTCTCCTCGCAAGGTGGGATTTGTGCATAACAAACATTATGTTTAGTGAAGGGTATAAAGGCAGCTTCACAACTTTCTTTTTGATTCTGGGAAGCATCCACAGTCAGATTTGTGGAAGTTGAGACACAATGTACCACCTCTGGATTTTTTCTGAATGCTTTCAGATTTTCTTCCATTTCTCTTCTATGGGTTTCTAAGTCCGATTCTGGTGATGCAGAACTTCCAATATGAAAGGTGACCTTTTCTAAGTGTGAACTCCTGTGGCCAGACCTTTCAGGACAAGGTAAGGCAGATGACCTACTAGACAACTGCTTTTCCACTTTTCTCTCATTCTGGCTCTTATTCTTCTTTATATCCACTAAATCCTCTGATTTAGATGGCTCTTCAAACTGGTAGGATGCAATTCCTGTATCAGTGAGAGTTCTTTTCCTACCATCAGCTGCTCCTTTACAGAAACTGCTAGTTAGACAGTCAACAGATGCTTCAGAGTTCTGACTGGCCTTTCCTACTGCTTCTCTCTTTTCTTTTGAAGATGCAGGGACAGCATGAGTGCTTTCCGGGTCATGTATCCACTCTGCAACACCGTTGTTCTTACTTCCATCATTCTTTGGAGGTAGGATTGGAGGCACAAGAGCAGGTTCATTCTTAACAGTGACAACCACATAATCAGACTCCTCTACCTCTCCCTTTTCCAGTGCAGTTGTGATCTTGCTCCCATTTAGCACTTGCTCTCCTTCCCCAGCCTTCTCACCCCATGTCAGCTGATTTTCCTGCAGCTCAGAGCACCGAATGAAGTAAGTTAGAACATAGAGCAAGCGCTGCACCAACTCCTTGCGTTTTCCAATGATAACAGTTCGAGTCAATCTAACTGGAGAGCCTATGGCACCATAGAGATCACCTACACAGGAGAACAAAAATTTCACATGCTTATGTTTGGTTGTAATATAAAATATACTGTTTAAATTCAACACATTTTGAAACAGTATTTACTATAGACACAAATCAGAGAGTTAGTTTCTTTCACAATAAGGTCAGAGAAGTTTAAAACAAAGAATAACAAAAGTAGTCCCCTCGCACTTCTTATACCTGGCTCATGTCCAGAAGGATTTTTGGTGGGGGATTAGCTGCTATTAATCTGTTTCTTTCTGTTCAAAGCCACTAAGGTTTTTATTTAAATGATGCTTACAAGATATTATCACTTGGAAATTGACACAACAGGGGGTGAAATGGAATATAGAGCCAGTCAAACTCTGAAGCCAGATATACTGTTTTCCATTTTTCTAATCATTTTCTTTCACATCAAAGTAGTCAATTTTCTGTTAAACACAGGAATTTTCATACAGATAAATTATAAATTATATTTTTCAGGACCAAGATATCAAAAAAGCAAATACTAGCTTAATAAATAAGTTTCTGAAAAGAGGTATGTAACTATCTTATTGGGCAAGGCACATGCACTTCTATGCACTTGGGGTCAACCTCACTAACATTAGCAGGAGGTGGTGGAGAACTAGAAAATATATTCACTACTTAAAATACAACTGTAATATGAAAGGTAAGTACTACACAACATAATTTGAGTCCCCCCTAGAACTACTTATTTGCTGGCTCATTTATTCTGAGAACTGCTTTTTTTAACGGGAGTAAGATCATACATATCCTCCTTTCAACATAAATGTTTGGGAGAGTGGTAACTATCTTCCAGCTGCCTATAATCCTCTATCAGCTGAAGGGTTTCTACTCCAGAGTTCTGGGAGAAATAAACAGACAGCCAATACAGGAACATTCACATGCTTCATCTAATAATGGAACATTCCAGTGCTCTATGATGGGCTAACTCAAGAACTGTCTATTACTCAGTTCAGTTAACCCAGTTGTCTTCACTTGACAACCCATTAGAGAATACCCATTGTCTTTGCCTAACCAGACTGTGGCTGATGGGAGACAACCACCAAAAGCTCAATTTTCTTTAGCCACTGTAACTGTTCACCTTGAAAGTGGGCTTCTCTGGCTTGAGGCTTTATCAGCTTCCTGCTATCTACCAGGTTGTTTTAGATGCGAAGTCCTTGCTCAGGGCTGCTCAAATCTTCTGGACCAAATTTGCCATCAAGATTTTGTACTACACCTCAAGAAGCAAAACTAAATGAAAGCTATAATCAGAGCTTCAGGAATCTACCAAGCGCAAAGGGACCTCTGATTTCCACATGAGGTGACTAAAATAGGAAAAAAAAACCAAACCAAAACATCAACACCACATTTATACCCAGCCTCCTCTTTGCCATACAGAACATAACAGGCATAAGGCTCCTGACTCCACTACTGCAAAACAAGGACCAATGAGACAGTCATTCCACTGCTCTCACTTACTGTCTCCCCTGACAAGATCTGCCATTTCCCATGATGCCAGTGATGCCCTGGAGAGGCTGCTGTGTGGTGGCATCAGCATCTTATCTTCCCCCAGTTAAAAACACCCTTGCCACTAACCCCATAGTCTAACAAGCCAGCAAATTCATTCCTCAGTAATGGGAAGAGGGCTTTAGATTACTCAGCTAGAATTAACCTCAAAGCCTGGTGGGCCACAAGGACTAGCAATTTGGAAAGGAAACGTGAAGATACCTTTTTATTTTTCAGTTGAGTACAGTTGCTATTGAAATCAGATTCAGGCTTCATGTTCATTTGCACAATTGACTTTTATATAAAACCAATACTAATAAGACAGTACACAAAGTCAAAATCGTGGTCTTCAAAACATACTAATGCCTACTGTTAAGACCATTAAATTGAAGCTGACGTTTATGTACTCCTGACAGTGGTACTTACAGTTATATAAGTATGTAATTGTAATTGATATAGTATGCAATGAAAACATAGGTCTGAAGGTGGAAAGACAGGTACATCAAAATCCTTTCCTTAATAAAAAGTAATTTCTATTTTAAAGCACTAAGACCCATGACTTTTTTTTATTATTCCCCGCCTCCTTCTGAAGGAGACCAGCAGAGGGCAACATCTTACTTTCTTTGTCAGCTACTGCAACCACCTGATAATGGCTTTTGGGCTTTATAAGAACAAAACAAAATGAGAAAGCATTTTGAGTTCAGGCATTAAGAACTTGGCTAGGCCAATGCTGGTAGCAACACACAGCCTGGGGAGGCAAAAAGAGAAACAGATTCTTGACTAGTCACCAGTGATGGCTCCTGGGAGCGACCACAAGAGCTACTGCCAATCTTACACCTCTAGTCCAGCTGTTTTTACAACCCAGGCCTGGCTCCATCCTCAACACCCTGATCAAACTTCTGTTTTTCTCTCTCCAAGCTTAATCCATTACTCCTCTGCATAACATTTTAAAGACATCCCAAAACAGGAAACATTTCTACTACAACTACTTGGCCAAAGTAGCATTTCTTATTTTCATAAAGATTGCTGAGAATAACAAACATAACTGAGATAATCAGCAAGAAACACAACCAGTAGCACAGTGTAAAAGTCACATTATTGCTTTAGTGTGTGTGTATGTTATTTTACATGGCAATATAGTATATCAGTTAAAGTTAAGGCTGACCTGACATCAGACTCACAGTTGCTGCCAAGAGGAGGAATTTTCAAGGATTTACCACTGGCAGCATTATCCTCTTAGCTCTCACTCCCCTACTCCTTTGACAGCAATTATTTAATCCCCTGTATCAAGATAACTTATAAGCTATAAAATATTTGTCAGAGAAGAGTCTGAGGAGCTGGGCAAAGAAAGAAAATCTTGGCCCAAGCCCACTCATATAACTGAATGGAGGTACTGCCAGTTGCCAGACTTCTCTGTTGTCTTGGTGTCCATCCTAGTTCTGTGAGAAAGAGATAAAAGGAGGTAGCCAGAGCAGTTTCAACTATAAAAGGGCCTCCAAGGCCCAGAGGACTCCCCTCAATCCAGTTTGTTCCTTCTAGTTCTTCCCAAACTGCTCAGATCATTCACAGCATTTGCACTGTCTTAATACTTCTATACCAAGTTACTTAACCAGGTAGCGTAACAGAGGATGACAACAAACAAGGGACCAAGGAAAAGAGCAGAGCACTGAGGCTACACAAACAGGCCTCCAAATACTCTGTTTAACCAGGCGCAAGACATCTGTCAGCAGCTCTGACCAGCTTACAGCAAGGCAAATCACCAAATGCAATCTGGATCACAAGTAGCTCTCAGGTAAGAGGAAAAGATGCAGAAAGATGCTAGTTACAGAGAATTCTGAAGCTTTCCATTTCCTACTGACCAAGCTGTGCCCAGAGAGGGTTATACGGATGGGATTTTGCCAACATGTTCACAGACTGTGATGTACGCTTCTCAGAGAAGGCCTTTATGGGGGGATGGTCAACTGGCATTACTGTTGGGACCCAAGCCAGATGATATGTCAGCACCGCAGTTAACAAAGCAGCAAAGAACCTAGGAAAAAGAATATGACCAAAGTAACATCAGCAAAAGTATATCCCGTTAAGTGCTTTAATTTATTCACATGCACTGGGAGGCACATAAGCATTTTTAAGAAAAAGAAGGCGAGGTAAGCTTACTGATTTTTGTTGATCTGTTCTATCAGAAAAGTAAATTCTTTAAGAAAACGCTGGCATAGCTGATTCTTTTCCAGTGTGCTGGACATCATATTAAGCCACACAGGCTCTGCAATCCTTGGAACAGAATATAGGTTCCAGATGGTAACTCTGCTCAAAGAAAATTCCCAGAAAGTAAGTGTTAACATGCACATTTCAATCTTTCAAATACGAGTAGCACCTTTCCTCTTCTATTGTTCATCGATTTTCTTTTTTTTAATTTTTTGTAAGATCTAGCAGACTAAAACTGGAAGAGTTTTCCAGACACGCTAATTACCAGTGTCTCAGAACATTAGTCTGTTTAATTCAATATACCAGTAACTTAGTGTCTTCAAATATTACGTATTTGTCTTCCCTTTCTTGCATTCCCCAGTGTATTTGTACTTAGAGAATCGACTCAGAAATCATTTTGAGAGGGGACAGAACTCATTTATTCACTGCAGTGATTCAATTCCACATTGAAAACATTACAGAAACTCCATCCCACCAAAGCCTTGTCTCTCTCTCCTGGGCTGCCTTTCTTGGCCTCTGGCCATTCCTTCCTCTCTTAGGTCCCAAAAATAGAGCCTTTGACAGCAACTTTCTTGTCAGTTACCCTGTTCAGCATCTATAGCTAGGAGCAGACAACTCATCTGCCTGAATACAACAATTAATCTACTCATCTGCACGGCCATCAGCAGAAGCCAACTCTTGATGAGATCTGAACGACTTTAACTGACAGTCCCAGGTACAGGTGGGTGCAACAGAACAACTTTTACTCTCGTTCTGAAAACAGCTGAGCTGGTTTTGCTAAAGCTTTCTAAAAATCATTTACCCAATACCCAACACAAAATTCATTCACACTAACTTCAAGACCGACCCTGCATTCAGTTGCTTATAACTGGAAGTGACAAATAACTTTAGATGGGCATGAGAAGAGCTCTCCTAGTAATTCAGAATTCCATCAACTCACCTGAATTCTCCCAGGGCATCCATGACACGGCTGATATAAACCTGCACTCTTTGGCTGGATTCTGCTATCTTTCTACATGAGATCATGGCCTTGATTAAGAGTTAAAGACACAAAACAGCTTCTTAAAGGATTCACATTCTTCATCTTTTTAAGCTTAACATGTCAAAATGATTAAGATCAAGCCCCAGTGCTACACAGCCACTCAGGACTGCAATAGCTGCCAACCTCCCTCCACCTTATGAGACCAATCCCTAAAACTGGACATGGGAAGTGGAGAGAACATTTTTGAGAGAGTAAGGGGAAGACAGCAACAAACAAAGGGTAGAATACTACCATTTCCGCAGTCCCCAAGAGTCAAGAAAACCTCATAGTGAAATATGGTGAAAAGAAAACCATAGCATAAAACTCTCCATTCTCATTCTGACTAGAAAAGAAACTGCACCTCTTTTTCAGCACATGCTGAATTTCTACTCTGGGCTTAGGCCTACATGTGTAAGGAGGGAGGGAAGCTTGAAACCACGCACCTTCTCCCACTCTTCATCTATCAGATTCTAGATTACTTCATTCTGTTTGACACTTATTTTTCCACATTAAGCCAAGCTAGTATTCTGTACCTTTTCTATTGCGTATTTCAGCTTGTTCATGTGAGATTCAAAAAGAGGAAAGTGTGAGAAAAAGAAATCCTGGAAGTTTCTCTGTGCTTCTTCTTTTTCTGACAGAGAAAAGATTATGCTGATTGCAATTTTTTTCCTCCGAACCATTGCAGGATTGGAGCTGCAGCTTTCATCAGCCATGCTAAACATTTCTTCAGTGGACCTGTAAGACAGATTTATTAGGACAGTTACCTATGTACTGAGAGGTAATTCTTCTTCTATCCATATCTATATAGTAGAAGGTAATTCATTCTTACGTCTCTTTTTAAGACCTTGCTGTCACCTGTCTCTGAACAGAGGATATCCAACAAAATTTTCAGTTAAGACCTATGTTTGCTCGGATAGGAGGAAGGCAACACCCAAAGAGGCCAGCTCCTAAATGGGTATGAACACTTTCCTCGAACAGAGCTATTACAAAATCCCTTCTTCTGGATTTTTAATGGAGATCAAGAAAAGGGAACGGAAACACAACACACAAAACTGTTAGCAAAAAAGGTAATTTCAGATCTGTGAACAGCATCCAGCACTCAAGCACCTGCCTAGGTGCTCAGCAGTATGCCCATGATGCTCTTGAATCCGTATTGCTGCTCATAAGGGAAGTTGGGAAACATGCTACCTATATTGTTCCAGCATCTTAAGATGGAAGTTTTAAGACACTTAAACATGCAAACCAAAATTTTATATTTTAACTGAAGACAAAATGTCACCACTTAATAGTTACTGTGAAAACACAAACTTAATGCCTACAAATACATGTGTGCCTAGCTCAAAGTTGGATATACTTCAGTTTAAAATGTTTTGTTTTCTGCTAAAAAAAAATAAACAGTGGCTATTTTGCAACCATTATTATTTCCCCAAGTTCCATTTACTGACTTGATAGCTCTGCCACATTTCTTTCAACAGTTATGCCATTTTTCAATATTACATGTGTTGATACTGGAATCAATGCTGCTCAATATCTTCTCTATCAGCCTGGCCTGTCAATTAAAACACACCTTCAGTAAGTTTGCAGATGCCAGATGTGGGGAAAACGGTCAGTACACCAGAGGGCACTGTCCAGAGAGGCTGTGGAATCCCCATCATTTGAGATTTTCAAGACTCAATTAGACAAGTTCCACAGCAACCTCATCTAAATTCCAAACCAGTCCTTTGCACAGGCAACTGATTTGGATGATATCCACAAGTCTCAGCCCAGGATAAGTTTTTCTGTGATTATACAAAGGGTAGCAATCCCCTCACCCTGATCATAAATACTTGCATTACACTGCTAGATACTGATGTTGCTGGATTTAAAAAAAAATTTTTTTCTTGCTTAAAGTTTCTTGATTAATTTCACCAAAAAAAACCATCTTTAAAAAGTATATACATTAATGAGTAAAGTAATATTGTCAAAATCTCTTTTGGAAGGAAGTTTAATTGAATAATGGGTTTTAATACACTAAGAAACTATAGGGGGAAAGGGGTAAGAACAGACAAGAAAGCCATTAGAACACAAATGGAGACATTCAGAGCAGCAGCTCATATGGAAATAGCTTGGTTTTGGAGCTTTTTAAGTTAAGACTGCAGTATCAGTGAATGGTAATTAAAAGCTTGAAGGCTTTTCATATTAGAATTATCTTGAAATGGAGCCTGTGACATTTATAGGCCACTATGAAACAATTAACAAGAGGAAAGCCAGAGTACTAAGCATTCATTCTAAGTTCATTCTAAAAATAAGTGGTTTACAGTTTAATTGGTCTGACAAAGTTAAATATACAGAAGTTTCTCATCACAGAGGTATGAGTCCAGGAATACAGGAAAAACACACAATAAAACCCCAGCAAAGAAATAGCTTGTGGGAAACAAGAGTTCAAGACAAAAACATAACCTCATTTGAACTTCAGGAACTCGCATGCAGAGACAAAAATTCCCAAGGAAGTTGGGAAAGGATGGTCAGTCAGCATCTAAGAAACATCACAAGCTTTTGTGCTGCTTCCCAGGAACAGAAATTGACGAATTTAGGTCTGTGAGAGAAGCCTTTTCAACGCTGCTAATCTAGCTTGCCTGCCAATTGGCTGCATAGAGTTCCAGCTAGACATCTCATTTTCTTTGAGCTATTGGCCTAAAAAAAAAAAAAATCAGTCACAGAGACTGTAAAATCTTGGCTGTACAAACTGAAGTGCAATCTCTGCTGCCACTGAAGTATTCAACCAGAAGCCTACTGTTTCTCTAGCAAGTAATCACAAAGCAAGTATCTAAAGAGGCTTTTTGGCTTAGAAAAAAATCCAATTCAAGAGTAGTTCTAGATAGCGGAAATAATAATGTCTTGTTTCCAGTATCTTTCCCCAGGATAGATTCTCCAATGTGGAAGAAACACAGCCTACTCCCTACAGTGAAGCAGCAACCCAAAAAGGCTACTTTCCTCTAAACAAGGGAATTTCTATTTGTGAAACTGAGGACGTCTTAAACTGGGCTGAAATTATCTTACTTACCCTAGATGTTTAAACTTTTTTTTTGCATGTACTGCTCTCCACCTTATTTCTTTAGGAAACTAGACTAAAAAGTACTTCAGTTTACTGAAAGCAAAATGTTTACTGGCTTATTCTCAACTGCAAGCATGATTTAGAAAGCATGACTGCTACATTAGCACCACTGTACAATTCTTCACATTAAAAATTATTTGGTGAGAATATCCAGGAAAAAGTTTCAAATGTTAACCCTAGGGAAAGAAGTCTGTTCATGAGGTTTTGTTTTTGTTTTTTACTGACCACGTATTTTAACTGGCAGCTTTTAAGCTTCTCTTAACTGAAAACACTGAAGAGGGAGAGAGGCCAAACAGTAGGAATTTCTTGTAGCTCTCCACTAATTCCATGCTGTCTCTGGGTGCAGGTGGATGAGTACATGTGAGCAGATAATCAAGAAACATTTGTTATTTTGCAACTGACAAGGGAAGAATTTGCTTATTAGCTATGAAAAGTCTGCTGCATTCCATGCTTTGTTATGCCACTGAGCTACAAAAGCTAATAAAATTCCAAAACAGAAGCCAAGCTTTTTGATCACAGCTCTTTTTATTCTTCCTGTTTTGGCAGAAGTCACATCAGGAACATCCTGTACCAGCCAAGAGAGCCGTCATGGGCTATTACTCCAAAATTTCAGTAACTGCTCACTAGTCAGACTTCATCATGGTATAATGTAATTATGGCAGCAGTGCCATTACAAACCCTTTCATCTCAACAGGATGCTCCGCTCCTTCAGACACAGTTTACTTTGCTTTTCAGAATGCGGCTTCAGACACAGCCTATACATTGAATGAAAATAAGTATATTTCAAATTGGGACTTGCAGTTCACATTCAGCCAAAACGATCTTTCATCGTATTGGTAATCTTACGTAACATGCACAGAAGCTAGACTGAATTGAGAGCATTTAATAACAGGATTTGTCCTTTTAAAGAAAAGAGAGTTAATCCCTATTTATCTTAAATTACTGCCAAACAGCTGTTGTAAGAAGAGAGGTGTTGCACTCACCACCTTGGAATAATTCCATTCTCTAAACTGGTTGTCTGACTTCGGAGCCAGCGACGTTGGTAGCTGCTAGAAGATGAGGATGAAGAGCTTGGAGATGGAAAAGGAGTGACCAGAAGACTGCTCAGAGATGCTATTAAGAAAGCAAGAAACCCCACATATACTGAATTAGAAAGAGCGCTGGTTGAATATTTCTTCATACTCTAACTGGGAAGAAATTCCCACAAATATTGTTCTTGCTTGCTGATCTTTTTCACATAACTTAACTTGCAACAGGAGAGACAATTATTTTAAATAAATCTTGCTGCCTAGGGACATTTTTTCTTGTAAAGTCAGAAATCTTCCCTACTAGAACATACTAAAAGTCATCTTATTCTCATTAAAGGCATTCTGTCCTAAGAGGTGTTGCCCTGCCTTTACGATAGACAGATCTCCTGGTCTCCTCATCTCCTTTTCCTATTCAGTGCAAAAACATCTTTTCCCCTGCTTTAGGAAAGGCTCTAGCCAGTTCTTCCTCCAAATTATAAATTGGTTAAGAACCCAGAAAATGATGTCTGTAAACAGAGAATATCATTACAAATATTCTTGCGTCAAGGCTTGGGGCAAACGCAGAAAGAAAACCGCTTAGATCCAAAAAAACATTGGATTTATGGGCTATAAGGTGCCTATATTTCAGGTGAAAATCTGCAAAGAATTGTAATTATAAAAGTAGGCAAACAAGACAGACAGCAGATACCTGACCGAGCAATGCCACTGTCTCTGTCCTCATTTTGTCCTCTGCTAGGCATATCCACAGGCGTGCTGTGTGCTAAAACAAACAGATCAGATCAATAGAAAATATTACATAACTCATCATACTATTTGTCAGCATTTAAAAAATGTTTAAGTTTAAAGGTCATAAAACAGCAAAGTTACATCCTGTACTGTTACTACAAATAAGCGGTATGGTGTGAGCAGAGGTGGCAGCAAAGAGTATTCCCATACTGAGTATCATGTTACTAGATGAAGTTGGTTACTTGCCCCAATCCAAAAATATCTTTAAGAAACTTAAGAATGAACAGTCTACATTATAAAAAAATCAGATATACTTTGAAAATGAGGGCTATTGGTACCCCCATCTTGACTTTTTTCGTGTGCACAAGATTGTCATTCTACACAGGTAAACATCATAATGAAATAGTCAAATACAAGGTCCATTAAGCTTCTGATTCACTCCCCAAGCAGAGATTTACTATCCACAAAACCTCACAGTAAGACACATTCAGCCTATGTTGTATTACATTGAAGTGTTAGTAGTGCAGTTACTCAAATTGTAGAGCATGCAAGATTTGCAAAGGCTGTGAAGAAACTGCATTGGTATTCCAGTTCACATTTTTGCAATTAACAGAACTAATTAGGCTTAAGATCTACCCACCTGCATGGGTCATCAGTATGCCTGTAAAAGGAGACTTTACATAGTTTAAAGTTTTGAAAACTAAAGAAATTGATATTGTTAAATAAAAAAAACCTTAAAGCCTCCCAGACTTAGCTCAAGAAATAATTTTGAATGTCTGCCATCAAATTAAAAAAAAGTAGCAAGAGGTAAGGGAAGAAAAAGCTGTGCACCAGCAAGACACCTGCACACCAGCAACAAACCAGCTATAAGCCAGGAAACATAAGTTCCCTAAGAAACATAAGGGCTCATTTATTATTAAACACTGCATAAAAACACCTTTAAAATTAAACACAGGAATTGGAAGAGATATATGAAAAAAGCAATTAACTATTTTTTTGGAAGAAAGATTTTTAAGTATGTCAGATACATCTGCTGTCACTATTTTAGCCCTTTCTGTTTCTAGAGAGTAATTATGCATGTCCTGCAAGGATTCAGAAGGAGCTGGATTTGTGTGTGCATATGGATGGGTCACACTGTGGCTGGCATTCCACACAAACCTGCAAAGAAAGAAGCACTGCGGATGAGCCGGAGGGGACCTCCTTCAGACACACCATGCAGCAGTTTGCTGCTACACAGCTGTAACACACCTAGGAAACAAAAGCAATGTAGAGAAAATACAATGCAAAAAAGTAAAAAAAATAAAGGAAAAAGGTGATGCACAGAAAAAAACCAAACTGAACAAACAGATGGCCTCATTGTCAGAAAGACATAGAACCTGGAAATATTTACCTAAATTACTTCCACTGCGACAGGTTCCCAAACCATTCTGATTTGAGCTCAGCTTTCCCAGGCTGGGATCTTGGTTGATGTATTCAAAGCTATCTTGCAAGCTAAAAAAAGGGGGAAAAGCCAGTGTTCTTTAAGAACATGATTAACAGGCATTAATACCAGCTTGAGAATTAGGCTCATTTTATGGAAAAAAGAAGGCTGAAGATTAACTTTACAATCAAACTCAAAGACAAGTAAGTTTTCTGAATGTCACATTTGGGATTCAGCTTATTCACATTTGCCCATTTCTGGAACAAGGGAAAAGGGAACAGATGAAAACCAGTATCTCTTCTGTCACTGTTGAAGGAAACAGAAGTGGGGTACAGCAATACAAAGCTTTCTTAACACATACCCCTTCTTCACCCTTCTGGCAGCAGGAAGAGACAGAGGCTTTGATGGTCCAAAGCACCTAGTCTCTGAAATTGATTGCATGTCCTAGACAAATTAAGAAGCAGAAACCCTGAGAGATTTTATTTTTTAAACTTGGGTGGCCTGGCTGGGATCTATCAAGAGAATCCTTCTCCACAGCTGCCATTTCTGATTTCCTACAAGACTTTTCCACTTTGGTTAAGTCAAATTTAGAAGCAGTGACAGAAAGACTACAAAAGGAGAAAGAAGGAAAAACAACTGCACTGAACAGAGAAGAAAAAAAAAATATTCTTACTTATTGTTGCTTCCACTGAAGCTTCCTACCCTGGCTGAGAAGACTTTACTTATCATCAGCTGTGGGGGAGAGCTGAAAGGATAAACAGTCATTTCAGTGAGTCATCAATTCCAAGTGCCTGACAGGAGACTGCATCACAGAAAAGGACACTCACCGTATATAGTGAATTTTCAAGGTGGAGCCTTTGTAACTCATTGCCACTGAGCCAAACATCATTTCTCCAAGCATGTTGACATCAGAGGCTGGTCTGGTGTACTACACAGACAAGAATATGGGAAGAGCAAAGTCAATAATAACTTGGCATACAATTTCAATTTAATTTGCTCACTAGATGGGCATTGTTACCTTTGTTCCAGGGGGACCTTCAAAGGCAAGAAAGAGGAAGAAAAGATTTACTGCATTTCTGAAGTGTCCAGCTGCTGTGTCCAGCAACATTCCCATATAGCAGTGTGTTTTACGAAATCTGTGGGCGTTCACAGGACTTAGATTCTGTGGTCTGGATCCCCAAGCACTAAACTGTCTTCCTTATTACTAAACTGTCTTCCTTATTCAAATAGGTAAATTCTCCTTCCCTGCCCTTACATAGAAAGCTTCTTGGAAACATTTTGATTGGAAAATAAATTGTGAAGACTATGTTCCTAAGTATAATCAGACCGGATTAGTATTTTGTTTTGGACTGATCATCATTAGCAAATATGGAGAGAAGTTTGTTAGTTCTGAAGGAATTTGCTTACCTTCTAGTTAAATATCTTTTTTTATCCTACTTCAACCTACATATGCTTCAAATTACATTTTTCTAGATGAAATGTTTATGTTTTTACTGAGAAACAGCCAGAGTACCTAAAAAAAATAGTTCTCTTAAAAATGTCATGTCACAGTAAGACAGACTAAAGGGACATTTAATATACCATGTTCAACAACTTCTTCAGAACTGACCCGAAGCATAGGCAGATGTCTTTCAAAACAAGAACAGAGAACGCTATAGGGCTTTTTATGACCTTCAGGAATAATAATGCTATTGAATACCTTTTGTAACTTTTTGAAAGGCAAGGTCAAGAGACACCAAAAGGTTAAGATGTACCCACATGTTCTTACTCTACAACACTTTAAAGATAGGGTGGATCTCTCAAGGTTAATCTTAACTTGTAATAGGCTGGAAGTATAACTAGTCATTAAATGCACATAAGTTAAGGCTTTTATATACAAACTTCTTCAGTAAAAAAGGATAAATACAAGCAAGAAAAGTAATGAATATTACCTGATACTTCGGTATCTGTTCTTTGTTTTGCACACAGCTTCTTGAGGGACTATGGGAAGAAATATTGTTGTTCCCATTGCTTGCTTGGCAGCTCTTGGCAGAAGTCTTTACAGAAGCATCCTCTGCCATTTTCTGTGTAAAAATAGAGCAATATGATGAAAACAAAGCAAGCATGAGAATTCCCATCTCTAAGTATACCACAGCAAGACTTTTCTTAAACTACCAGTAAGCAACAGAAATAAAAGATACTCTTATTTGGTTCAAGAAACATGTATTAGTTTTAAAAGATTTTTGAAAAGGCCAGCATCAGAGAAAGTGCAGAACTACTCTCATATTTATATTGTCAGACAAGTTTTCATAATATCACACATAGTCAGAGTAGTCAAAGTTCCACTGGCAGATCACTCCCAATTGTTATTAATTGCTCCCTGTAACACTTGCCAAAATTTATGTAAACGAAATCTCAGCTTATGGATTACTTACAAACCAATTTCTGTAATCATTTGCACAATTAATCACTCAAATTGCATATAACTTTTTGCTCCCCAACTGATTACGGATTTTTTAAACAGAAGAACAACCAGCAAAAACAAGCGGCGAGTAATGCATCATTTGGTAGAATTACCAGGTTATAAAATCTATTTGTTAAACCTGTGAAGGAGTTGTGTAAAAAAAAAAAAAGCAAGCAAATGAATGCTTAAATTTAGATGACTATTTAATTCAAAGTTTACTCTCAAGTCACTGTTTTAACAACAACTTAGAACTGATCATAAAGGCATAAAGGAATTCTCAGAAAGATACCAGTTATATTAATACTATTCAAACATTTCACAAGACAAGCCGCATTTAATTCATTGGGATTTGCTTAATACAGTTTTCTTGGACAAAAGGTAATGAGTTTCTTGTTTTCTTTTCTGCTTCGCCCTCCAGTTTGAATGTCCATTAAATGTCAGTTAAAAGGGTCACATTATTTTGAACATACTTCTCACATGCACTTGAAATGGTTTATATGAAGGGAGCAAAACTGTAACCTTGCAGCAGTAAAAACTGATTAGAAAGTTTCTCTTACACTCTTAAACATTTATACATTTAAGAAATTAAAAATCCATTAATGTACATATATTTAATGTGTATTAATGCAAACATTCATTTGGTGCACATCGGAATGAACTGTATTTTTATAAGTCTCATTCTATACCAGCATGGCTGACCTCATTGGGAATGTGCATGTAGAGAGTTTACAGAAAAAACAAGCAAGCAGACAGAAGAAACAGTAATAACCTAGAAGCTAGTAAAAAGCAGTCATAGCCGTATTTTGGACTCAGTGCAGTAACTGTAGTTAATTTTTAGACTACTCAAGTCACAATGACAAGATGATGAAATGAGCAAAAGGAAAGATGCAGAATAAAAAGAAGAGCAGACCAAGAGAAGTGGAGTAGATGATCCACCTTTTTTTTTTTTTGAGAAGTTGACAGTGCATTTTTTGAAAGTGATAGTACAGCTCCTTTACAGATTTAAAAATAAGCCTACTAGAATGTGGAAAAAAAAAGTAAAATCCTGTACTTCTGTATTTTATCCTATATTTGCACTCCTTTTGTGCAGTTTTCCCTAGCATAATACTTGTGCTATTTCTTATCTAATCCCAATGTGACTGTCATTAAGAGTTTAGAAATGCACTAGTGTCAGTAGTCACATGTTGCATGAGCTATTGACAAAATTGCCCAATACAAGTGGTCTGATACATGCCATCTGCAGAAAGAACTGGAGGTTAGATTAAGAACACTGAAAAGAAATGCAGCCTTAAACAAACATATGGTCAAATGGAATACAGACCTGCTAGTCCCCCTATGTAAGTTTATTGAATACTTTAGACACAAACAATGTATTTGAATATTCAATGTGAATAAGCTTTACTGTATTTCAGTAAAAATGGATAAGTGCACAGTATACACACACACTTTCTTGAATTTAGTTTAAACAGGACTCAGTTTGAGAGTAATTTTTCCTTAACTTTAAATTAATCAAGTTTCAGGCTCACTGTTTGATAATACACCAAACAAGTGACCAAACATTCAAGATCACTTTTAACATCTATGCATTAGCATGCCATTCAAAGTGCTCTGGCTGTTTTAAAAGGGTACCTAGACTAGCGACTGGCTAGAAAACAGATTATAGCCTGTGCTGTGTGTTATGAGGGAGGTTATAATCTGTTTTACACAAGTCTTGCATAGAGCTTCTGATAGGACATTTTGTAGTCAACTTTTAAAGCATTCAATCAAGTGGAATAATTTGAGTATTTATATGAAGCCAGAAATACATTTCTTCCTCAAATGCTGTGTGTTTTAACCAACTTTAAGACACAAAGTAATGACCTTGATTGGGGGGTGGGGGAGGGGAAGGAGGAGGAGAAAAGGGAGTGCAAGATTAAACAGACTAGTCTGACCCATTTACCCTCTTAAGCAGATGATCAGTCATCAGCTGATGATGCTCAGTCATACTGATTTAGCACAATGGCATATTTGCACTGTGACTGAAATAGATATTGCTGTTTTTTAAGCATCTTCATAAGTAATTTCTACAAGTCACAATTATTCATATATAGCCTGTGATTCTACAATAAACCATGCTAGTCTGACAGGCTGGAACTGCTGGTTGTAACAAAGACTTCAAAACAAACAAAAATTTGAAATAATTCAGTGTAGAAGAGAAACACAGAGCTAGTAGAAAAAAAAATGGAAAAAACAACCAAAACAAAAACTACCACAAAAAAGAAAATACTATTGTTTTACTTGTCTTAAAATCACTTAAGTTTACTCAAAGCATTTGTGGGCCTGGAGACAGCATCTACTTTTGCTTCTGTGTGTGTCACCAAAACTTATGTAGCCATATATTGCCATGTGTCAGTCTTACACATCACGGCACTGTTAGCCACAGCAAAGTTGTTTTAATTCACATAAAGCCAACAACTTTACTAATCCAAACACCAAAGGAAGACAAGCACATTTAGAGACATGCTAGACATCACTGGAACAATGGGACTGCACAACCAGGGCTAACAACAAAAGGCAATCCCAGTCAGCATTAAAAAGGCTAAGGAAATACTCAGTTTAAAGGGGTATAGATTGCTTTGCTTGAAAGCAAATCAGGTCTAAGTTAAGTTTCAATACCATATTTATATTTCAAATACCAGATATGTGTTCATAGGCCTTTTGGAATCTAACACGCTCTTGTTGCGGCTATCACAGAATTGAGATCAAGTGAAAGATCACAAGTAAGATTAAAAAATTGACACGGTCATATTAAAATTCCTGCTTTTGGGAAGGGAACCAAAAGAGTAGTAGGACAAAAATAAAATTAGCATTTCATACCTGAACCACAGCTTCATCAATTTTGCGGACTGCTTTGGAATCAAATAAGACCTGTCTGCCTCTCCTCTCACAGTCTTGGTAAACTATCAGGCGGATTTCATTCAAGTCAAACTCTGAAGAGGACCAGCTGCAGATGATGAACACAAGATGTTAAAATAGTGTACTTACTACTTTGCAGGCTTATTTAAGTGAAGAAACAGGCAAATAAATCTTTCACTCAGCATTTACAAGAATCAGGCTGTAACCACAGAACTCCGACCAAAAAGGAATTCAAAGGAGCATCTAAGCCCAGTGTCATTCATACACAGGCAGGTATAGCCAGACCAAGTCTCATCCAACCTTTCTTCAAAATTTTCCAGAAAGAGAACACGAGACTTTGTCTCAGCAACATGCTCCAGTGCTTAACTAGTCTTAAATTTACTCTCTTCGCCATACACCGTCTGGATCACCCTTATTGCGAGGCAGGTGTACTATTTTGTGCAATTCTCTCAGTGGCAATAAAGAGCAACAGATTACCACCCTCTTTACTATAGCCTTTCACAAACTCAAGGCTTACACCCTCCCTCATCCTTCTCTCCTCTAAACAATACAAACCCAATTCCTTTTGACCTATTCCTGCAATATAAGTTATGATTTTTCCAGAGTTTAATTCTTGTAACTGAAAGACAAAGTTTGTGTTGTTGCATTATTTTTCCCCTTTTGAGATGTTTCAGGGTTTACAGAGCAATCATAGATTACTGAGACTTGATCTTCAGCTACGATGAAACTCCTTTAGTAGCTGAAACCAAGATACCACTGAGATTCAACT
This sequence comes from Numenius arquata, assembly GCF_964106895.1. Lineage (NCBI taxonomy): Eukaryota > Metazoa > Chordata > Aves > Charadriiformes > Scolopacidae > Numenius > Numenius arquata. Next base: position 40,759,158 of record NC_133580.1, on the reverse strand, counting down.
TGCAGCAAAACAACTCTCTGAAGCCAGAATCTGCCCATTGCTGAAGGACAGACCATGGCACACCACTCGCCTCTTTGTGCTAACACAGGAGGCTGAGGAGCACAACTGATTGTGGTTGTGATGGCAAGAGACTTTATTTCCTAATTCCAAAGGGAGTTGGTCTGCATATCAGAGCATAGAGGTTTGCTTGGCCTCAGGTTCAGCTGCAGAAAATGCTTTTCACATTATGTAGCTGGCAAGCTGGAATTAATGGAAAAAAAACCCTACTACTGCATAAAGCAGCACCACACAGCACTGGTGCTCAGTCCTATTGCCTCACCCTTGACCCGGATGGACTGCACCTAGGGGGTAAGAGTACAACTGTTATTAATAGTTGTTGGTTTAACAAATTGCATAACAGACTTCAGTCAAGGCCACACTGATCTCCCACCTAAATGGATGTTTCATTTAGGAATTTTCCCAAACTATGCCCTACAGAGAAAAAAGATAGACAATTGAGGGAAGAGCACAAAAACTCTGTACAGCTGAAAGACAATTTCTGAAGCTGTTTCTATTATTCCATGCTCTGTTAACAGGCATAAATCAATAGTGAGGTAAACACCATCAACTCCTGCTAGAGTCAGTAATGTAACCATGGGCAACTGCTTTAGGAGCACACTCAGAGACTTGCAAATTTCAAACTCATTATAAATAAAGCCAGCTTCATATCTTCTTTGTGCTTCATTTTCCATTTCAGACATCAACTCCCCTTTCTACATGGTTAGAAATACAAGTAAGGCTAAATAGGCATCTTTTTCAAAGCTGAAAGACCTCAATCTGGAAGGTTTTTTTCTCTTTTTAAATACCTTGGGACAGAATAAGCCAGATTACTTATCTCCACTGTAAGGTATCTGATACAAATATACTATATGTACATAATATACAAGAGTCCAGTACATGTCAAAGTCAGATCATGGAACAATGCTAAAGGCTGTTTTGCCATCAACAGTAAGGAAACTTATTGATTTGTTTGTAACACATTGCCTCCAAAATGCTTGGAGTGCCAGGCAGATTTCAAGTCTCCCATTTCAAAGAAACACAGCATTGTTAACCTGCATGAGATCAGACCTGATACCATTGTTGATAGTTGCCCAACAAAGATCCTACACACCTCACATACACAGAGAGCTGCAACTACACCATCTGTTTTCAAAGTCTGTTACTAGTTTCTCAGCCCACTGCCTGTGTGATGCTATTACAAAATCCAATTACACAGAATGCAGGAGAAGTCCCAGCCATCAACAGATTTCATGCTAGTCTGCTGCATTAATCTGATGCTCTTCAGTCCAGATACACCGATACCTCTACAGTTATACAGCCACCTATTTACTTACAGACCTTCTGCAACAAACAAACCCTGAAGTAACTACACTGCTTTCTTAAAAAAGCCACAGGTCTTCCCTCCTTTTAACAAAGAAAAGGCACATCTCTATGCCCTTAATTTGAACTCTATGCAAGAGCAAAGCCTTATTTATCTCCAGGACTGACACAGCAGGATGTGTAGTTCAGGCCACAGGGCTGCAAGTCTAAACTGAGAGAGATTCGTTTTCAGGCAAAGGCTGAGACAATCCAGCCCTGCATCTGCCCACCAATGCTAAGAGCATGCTCAATACTTGTGTTGCGTCAATTTAGGTTTCCTTATGAACAGGTGAACTCTCACATTCTGCACTAAAGCAAACTTCAAATTGTTTGTGCGGTGCCAACTTCTGTATAAGACATGAATTGGGTTTTATAACAAATGCTAAAGAAACCAATTTAACAACCTGCTGAGATGCCTTTTCCACACAGCATGCTACAATTAAAGATTGCTGCAATCTTTCAGAACTTCAGATTCTAGTACCAGACAGCAACAAGCTAAGAAGTTACATAAAATCTATTATACATGGCTTTATGTGACTAATAGACCAAATCTAGGGAAGTGACTGCAGATAATTCCTTTTATAGTACTAACCAAATATCAAACGTATGTTTTAATCAAGTCTTTGCTTTCAGGCTTTGAATTACCCAGAACACAGATGCAGTTCCTGCAGCAGTCCTACCCATTACAGGACAGATCCATCCTATTAAAACCTCATTTGATAAGATCAAGCATATCTATAGGCAAGTTATACAGGCATGTAAACCCATAGTCTCATTACTTCCACGTGGAATCTAGCACCAGGCCCAAGACCGGTCAGATGACCAGGGATGTTTTTCTCCCCATCACAAAAGCTGAGGAGCAGACTGCTTACAGTACTTCCAGCCTTTATTGTTTAAAACCAGTTTGTATAACATACAGCCCCCAAAACAGGGAGAGCAGGAGTATTCAATCATCTCCTAAAAGCAGAGTGTTGAAGAATACAGACAGCACACAGAGTCATTGGTCAGCTCCTTTCTCACACGCATACAAACCAAAACCCCAAACCTCACTTGTCACTGTGTCAGTTTCTTGCTTATTTACCAATGCTGAAAGGCATGCCCCTCTTTGTTTCTTCTTCACATATAGTTTTTGAAAAAGACATAAGATTCTGTTGCACAAAGTATTTGTTCATTAAAAAAACCCCCACCACACTTCTGCATTGTATAGTTTAACATTCCTTTAGATGTTAGAAAGTACTAGCTTAAGGGTTTGACTAAGAAGAAAAAAAAAAAAAGCACTTTTTCAATCTTCCATCAGTTGTTTCTAAAAAGTAACACCAAAGTATCTGAAACAGGCAACAAATATTTTAGCTTGTCTTTTTGTAAGAAAAAAAAGGCTCCTATACTCACAGGCAATCTATATGCATACAGGTTCACCTTGCCCGATTATTTGTCAATTCGCTAATCAGTTTCAAACACCAAGTTTGACCAAAGGATATCTATTTCTATCCTCCAAAAATAAATAGTGAAGGCGACAACAGACTCTTTCCCCTCCTCCTCCATGCCACAATATGAACTAATGTTAATTTTAAGGCAACAAAAAAATACTCACAATGCATTTGTGGGAGATAGAGGATGGGGAAAGAGAAGATTACAAAATTGTTATGTGAAAAGCTTGCACCAGAATTTGAACATTATTCTGTAACAAAATTATTAATTCCTCCACTTCTGGATGTAGAAATCAAATCTTCAACACGCTTGCAAATAGCCCCATATTTCCAGTTGCACCATATTATGAGATTCTAATGGTCTACTCCATGTCCAATTATAACACATATCAATGTTTATTCCTCTCAGAAGTGCCTTTTTAGCTCTTCACCACCACTCCCAACATTCTCTTACTTCAAGTCTCAAGACTCAGTTGTTTTCCTTGTTTCATGAAATCTGAACTGGCACACTGTTGATTGTTTCCTTTTTCTCTGTTTCTGCCTAAGCCAGCTTACACAACCGTAAGTACTGAAGGAAGCTACGGGCGAACTGTGTAATATGAGTAGTTTTGCTTGTGTACCTACTGCTGCAAGCCTTACTTCTGATAACAAAACTAAGTAATCCTCAGGGTAAGCTTCATATTTCTTATGAATGTTTAGCAAGAAGAAATGTGCTACAATCACCACTTTTGGATAACAACTGTTGCTTCTTCCAGTCAGCTTAAAAAAAAAAGCCTCCAAAAATAAGTTTTGCTAAACACTAACTGAACCATCATTTGCCTTAGCCCTGTTGATATAAGTCTTCACATTCTGTTGTTACAAGAAAGATCTCACATTGTCAATTCCTATTTAAGAACTACTTAATAAATAGAATGATAAAAGATCTGTGCCAAAGGAATACAAATCGCTAAGTGACTTATAAAACAAATGTTAAAAATAAAATGAATAAAATTATAGTAAGGTTTTTTTTCAGCCAACTGAGTGTCAATGTTCTGCAAAATAACAAAACAGGCTTCTGATAACATTACACCCTAGAAAGGTAAAGAGGTGAAGAGACTGACAGCTACCTGAAATGTTTCACTTCAGCTTAAAAACAATACATTAATCCAGGTCCTGCATATTTTTAAAAAATAGCTGAATTAAATTAACATGAGTTTGTGCAGACATATTTCAGGTTAAATGTGGCTATTTTGACCAAACATAATGTTTTGTTATTTGACCACAAAAATAAGAGCCTCGCATGTCCTTCCTCCCCTTTTTATAACTATGTGACCCTTTCTATTACTCATGTCTGCTCTGGTGATTGCTGGACCCTTCTGTAAACTAAGCGAGTTCTCTGCAGCAGCAAAAGTCTGTCCCAGCACATGGAAGTGGATCAGAAACGTGGCTGGAAAAAGGAAGGAAGAAGGCGGCGGCAATGGAGCCTCCGCCTCTTGGTGGCAGTATGAGTTACACTAACTCACTTCATCCATCCTACACCTTTAGGAAAGGGCAAAGAAAACATTCCCTATACATTCCAAATAAGCATTGAGGCTAGTTAGAATGTTGAGTTTTCATGTTTCCAAGTCCGTTTTATGCCTGCTTAGTGAGCTGAACTGACTCCCTAAGGGAAACCAGTTCCAGAAGGATTGGAAAGGCCAAGGCCAGCACAAGGGGAAAAAGGACAAGAGCATGATGCCAGGAAGCAAAGGAAGAATAGGCAATGTGATTAGGCAATGCGATTACTCCCTTCAGCATCAGTCTGTTTGAACAGCTCAGATGATCTAGCCTCACCCTCAAAGTGGATCTCTCCTGCTTGTGGAAGATGCTAGAACTAATAAACATCATCTCTAAGTCAAAATAAATAAAATCAAGCTGTCTATGTTCACACAACAGGAAAACCAGGTCTAGTAAAGCTACTAAAACACTATAGATAACATTTTTTTTTTGTTTTGTTTTAATAAGGCTACAAGTTTGAAACACAAATACTCTGGCAAGTTTTCTCCCCAGATTCCACATTAGGCTTAAGTTTGCTTTATTTTCTCTTAAACTGGCATATAAGCTACTTTTCTTTGCCTTGTTCAACATTTTTGCCCATTACATACATGGAGGCAAGGAGATCTCTCTTACTTAGAGGAGAGCAGACTCGTTTGTTTCTGGAATTAAGTCACAAAAACTTTGCCCCATTCTGCCTTGAATCAGTATTTTCAGTTAAAATAGATCTCCAAACCCCAGTCTTTACAAAGAAAGTTTTGGTTCACCTTTATAATAATCAGCATGCATGCAATAACTGAAGAGTTACATATTAATTTATATTCAAAACCTACTTCAGCTGACCTTAAAAATGCTTTTGAAAGTGACTAACCACTCAGTATTTCAGTGCAACATTATAGGATAGAGAAATAAAAAGCTTGAAACATATATAGATATCTACCTATATTTCTCTGTTCCTTAGATCAGCAATCCTGAAGCTAGAATATTTGTTATAGCACCCTTGGGTGTTAGAATTTGGAAAAAAACTGCCCTGAACCATATTTTCAACACAGTTACTTAGCACTAGAGACTCAGACATTGGAGACATGCTGGCACACACCTGAAAAAGACACCACAAAGAAGTCAAAGAAACACTATTCATATTCCAGATTACTTTGATGTAATGCTTGATCTAGAAGTCATTTCCAAGTAAAGCAGAGGGTTCCCCTCTGCATTCTTCTGCCACTTCACAGCATTTTCTCCTGTCTGCTCTGCACACTGTTACTGCTTGACCCACTAACACAGGAGACAGCAAAAAAAAAAAGAGGGGAACTAATTAGAAAACAAAAAAAGAGAAGGCAAGATTATCTTCTCTAAAAAGAAAAACAATTATCCTTCATGCCTCAGTTTGCATACACATAAATCTTACACATCAGAGTCAAGACTGTAGATTCAGTTTCAAATAACAGGGAAGACTTTCTGGAGTATCGGTTACCATCATCAGCAAGAATAAGCTTCTAATAGAACTTTTCCAATTATTTACAAAATAGCCTTACAGGCACATGATTATAAATCTAATGTCAACTGAAAATGTCCATTCTCTGTCAAAAATCACATATATCAAAAAAAGTTCCACGCATACCTGTTTTGCAGTAGTCTAGTCACTTTGCTCACACAGCTGACACTTTGGTCTCTCAAAGGTTTTCTAATCCTTTCATCCAGTTTGGTACAAGAGAGATTATTTCCAAGTGGCACATCGTTGTTTCTTGCTCTTTCAACTTGTCCCCCTGTGCCATTTGTAGTTTTTGGTGCACCCCCACACATTTTCTTTTGCTACAAATCCTCTTGTAAAGCTCCCTCAAAGAAACTAAATACCTGCTGAAGAGATACAACCTCAAGCGGATTTCTTTACTATAGATCAACCATTAACAATGGTAATTTACCATCAGCTTTCTTCCCTAGACAGGAATACGGTCTGCTGAATTTCCTGTTAGGGAAAAAAAAGGCAAAGAGATCTTCATATATTCTATAAGCCATTAATGCCGAAAGACAGCTGTAGCTAATGTACTGCTGCAATTATTCCAGACAGAGGAGTAGACATGACTTTCAAGTTCCAGAAGCCATTGTAGACTTGCTCTTGCTGCTGTTAGTTTTTCCTACCAAGCCTGGCGCAAACCTGTAGCAGATACAACAGCTAATATTGACTTTAACTATGTTTGTTTCCTGGTATGTGATTAGGTAGCTGGCAATTATGTAGTCACAAGACTGAACCATATGGCCTCTTAAAAAAAAAAAAAGCATAGTTGCTTTTGCAGTGACTCGCCCTTAGTTGCAAGGCTGTTCTAACACTGGCTACAACACCCAGTTAATGGCTCTCATGTGAGCAAGTGTCATCTGACAACCCCTAGCAACCTCATATAGCTTAGAAGCACATAAGAATCTGTCATCTTTGCCATATGGTTATCAGTTTAAAAAAAAAGACCAACACCAAGAAACACACTGGACATTCTGCACTGTAATGCTTTGACTTTTAAGGACAAACAGTGCACTTGGCCAAGAATCTGAAAGTACAATTTTGAAAAGCTTTTTTAAAAAAGTAGAAGGGAAAACAACCACTAAAATAAGTTTGTCACAGAGACCAGGCTGGTTGATGAGAATTTATAGTCATGTGCCTATTAAAACAATTCAATGTCAATACTGATGACAAAATTTCTAATAAAATACTTCTGACCAAGAAAAGTTAAGTTTTTAAACAGAACAAAGCAACCTGATGTTTCTGTTCAGACTCGGGTAATTCCACTGCAGAACAAAGTCCTCTTCCCCATGCCTGCTTTAAAAAAGTTATCCATACACGTCTGCTCATAATTCATGTCTTACATAGCTTTCTTCCCACCCATCAGTAAAATTTTAGACATTTTATATGACAGCAATAGTGGTATTGCCCTCCAGATTAAAAAAGGGAAAATAATTTCACTAATGGTCACCCAAAAATACAGCAGAGTTAGAAAACACAGTAAGATTTCAAAACTTAGTGCTACGTGCTACCTGCTAACTACCACAGCACCCTTCTTCAAGGATTTTGTAATATCAGTAAAACCCAACCTCTAAACACTGGACAAAAGTCAAGCAGAAAACTAGAGTGTGGTTAGATTGAACAACTTGCTCAGTTGCAGAAGGAAGCCTATAGCAATAAAAAAAAAAAAAAGCTCAGTTTCCATTCCCAGAGTAGTGACAAGTACTAGATCACAATCACTCTTCCTCCCAAGCAATAGGAAACAAATGAAAAAGCTTTGGCCTATTCTCAAGCTATCCAAACGATCTAGGAGAGAGTGACTCCTAGCCCTCACCTCATTGAGGAGAACAACTTCAAACATCAGTGCTCCTAGTCGTCTTTGAAGTGTAAATGAAACAAGCAACTAATGGCCAGGTTTCTACACTTAGACTAAGATCAGCAATTGATAACCTTCACTTCTGTTCTATCTTTTCCCCCCAACAAAAACAAAAAAGTTCTGAAACATTCAGTTAAATGACCACAATATTGGATTCATGTCAGAGACCAGAACTAGGAACTCCTGTAAGCTCAGTAAACAGATGTGCTTCACAACACTACCTCATGGGTAGATGAGGTCATCTGTAGAATACTAGAAACCCCAAAATACCTCAGGAATTACCACCAAAACCTCACAGAACAGTTCCTGAACTGGGGGGGAAGGGGGGGCGGCGCAAATGCACACATTTCTCTCCTTCCCTCTGAGTCCAAGGAGCAAATAATACAGAAAAAGGAAGAAAGTGTCCTGTTCTCCAGATATAATCCTCTGGGAAGCAGAGTTTAATGACTTTTTCTAGGCTGTGTGACAGCATATCACCTGCTCTGTTTGTAGGTCATTTCCTGTCCTTCATCTCCACTGCAAGACAATTGCCTAAATGATTTCAACTCAAGGTAATACTTTAGCAAGAAATTTTGGGTGGGGGAAAAAAGAAATATATATGATGGAGTGATCTAATTAAGAATAATTTTCTGTATGTTACAGTTGCCCACTGAAACTTAAGCACTGTTTTCAAATCTAACAGAATATTTGCAGAGCCCCCCCACAAGGTTTTATTTTCTAAACAGCTACTAGAAGCAGGCTAGAGTAGTGTAGGAAAACAGAAAATTTGAATCATACCTGCTGTTTCAATAAGCATTTGTTTTTGCAAAACATACACTTAGCAAAATTGATACACAAAAAATGCCTATGACCCAGACATTCAGGATGAGTGCCAAAACACGTTTAAAGGTGAAGTGGAATCTATTTTGGATTGCTTAATAATGAATTTCCCTCTTTTAGTCTGTTGAATAGCTTATATAGAAGATGTGGGTTCTCTTCTTTCCTCCCAATTCTAAGTATTTACCCTGCATTGCTCCTCCTCTTTTTAAAACCTTGGATATGCAAGAATTGTGCTGATGCCACACCGCATTCTTTTTCCACAATGATTTAAAGTAGTCCTAACATGGTAAAGCTCTATTAACCTCAGATGAACCACCTTGTTCAAGCATGATACATAGTTACTAGTTTCACACAAGTCTGGCAGGATACATTGCAGATTAGTCATGCAACAAGTGAAGGAACATGTTATTTGCAGCACTTCTCTCAGTTTATATTTTCCTGTGGAATGAGATCTGGTGGAGACAAATAAAGTTCTCTGTATTAGATCACTGTACAGAAAGAGATAACTGTCTTTAAAAAAAAAAGTAGTATGTTACTGGATGAAAAGCAAAACAACATTGGATACATTTGCTCACTGAAAGGTTAGAATTCCGCAGATTCCCTGCTTAGAGAAGGAGAATATACTGAATTTTTTCAAAGTTGAAAGCATTTTTCATCATCTTTGTTGCTAGAAAGCAATACCATCACACACGTGCACAAAAAAAAATGATCACAAAACACACACACACCTGATAGAGGCTAACAGACAGATCTATACAAGTTAAAGTCACCTTAAATTGCACACATCAGCTTTTTACAAACACCAGGAACAGCCGATTAAACCAGTGTTTCACAACTCAGCCAACTTTCATAAGTTTGGATTCACTGTTCATTGTCTTATCTACAAGCCAGAAGTTTGGGAGCTAGGTTTCATACAGTGTCTCAGTGGTAATGTAAACCACACAAAAACCTAACCAAACAAAAAACCCAACAACAACGTGTTTGTAGTCCCATAAACAGCACAGAGAGCTCTCTCAGTTGCTAGCCCCAGCAATGGAATTCCTCATTACCAAAAAAATAAAAGAGCTCAAGACTTGCAATTGCATGTTTTACCATTAAGAAAAGTGTGTTTATTTTTGTTAAACTAGGACTTTAAAACAAAGAAAGGTAAAGTATGCAATAAGGTTAGCAACCTAGATCCATCACCTAAGTCCTCTCCTCAGTCCAGAAAGCCTTGCTTAGTCTTAATCAACTGTCCCCCTTCCATCCCCACTCTCCCCCCAACCCCCATAGTTTTTAACAGCTAGGAGAGCTCAGTTGATCTAAATTAAAACTATTTTACAGAAGTTGTTTCATAGTAATAATCTTTATCATTTCAAAGAACTGAAGGTTTACTTGTTAACAGTGTTTCGGGTTTGGGGTGTGTTGTGTTTTTTTTCTTCTCCTGTTTATCTTTTTAAAGGCCTCTCCAGTAACCAACTTCCAGCTTTCACTGGAGCCAAACAGGTTGAGCCAAACGGCAGCAGCCGGCCGGGAGCAAGCGGTGCTGGGTCCAAGTGTCTCAGCCGGGGCACAGGCTGCCCAGCCGGCCAGGCCACCCCACCTCCTCCGGCATGCAGCACCGGCTCCGGGCTAACGCATCATTCCCATGTCACTTGTTCCAGCGGCGCCATGTGACTGGGCCAGCGTCCAGGAACACAGTTACTAAATACAGACACCGCCAAGGCACGTCCGAGAACTGCCTCTGCCAGAAAACGAGATGAATAGAAATCTCTTATCCTACCAGCTTTACTGCCTCTGCCTTTCCCCACCTTCCCTTCAACAGAAGGCAGAGCTCCACATTGGCACAGCTGAAGGAGAATTTTAAGCAATAACGCAAGGCAGAATCTGGTACTTCTAACACTGTACCAGCTCTTGTTGCATTTCAATGCTGAATGAAAGTACTGACAGATCTCAAACGCTAATATCTCCTACGTAAATGAGCAGACCAGCACCGACATCACCGCCACACCTTAGGGACAGTACCCTAAGGCATGGGTTTGGTTGCCTGATCTTTCCTGTTCCTTCTCCCCCTTCTCTATAAGCCCTATTTTTTAAACTTATTTTTGTGTATGCAGCTTTAAAGTCTCTGTTCAAAGGAGTAGTTTTAGAATATGAAAATAAAAAACATGACTAAACCAATATTATTTATTAGAAATAAGTAAACACATACTAATGCCAGCTGATACAGAGATATGAACATTTGATGTTCAACACTCACCACCCTCCCTTGATTTTTTCTAGTTAGCTGAAAAATACTGCTGTTGCTAACACATACAAACACCAAAGTAACTAAACACACCTGCATATAAGCAGAAACAATTTCTTTACAAGTTTCCTCCACTCCTGCTATGAAAATGCTACATTCACAAGAGGGCTTTATAAACTTCAGAGGACACGGCATTCTCTCTCAGACTTTACAGCCAAAGTAGTTTAGGGTATTCGCTCCAGGGATGTGGAAAGCATTCCAAATCCCCTCCTCGTCCTTGTTCTGAACACACACTCCCACCACACAAGAGAATGCTCTCACGCAGGGATAGAGGCAACTGCTACCCAGGGACTCCATGCCCTTCTTCCAAGGGACATTTCTTCATAAGGGGTCAGTTTTAACTAACCCAAAAATGCATATTCAGCAGCATAATTTCACTAAAAAAAATAAAATTAAGTTACCTGGTTCTAGGTGCATCCTCCCAAATTCATAATATATGGAATCGAAGTTATCATGTGTGGCTCTCTAGCAGTGTTGAGAGCTGAAGCTGCTCAAGTTTTTTGATCAACTAACAACCATTTACAGGAGGCTCACAGATATTATGTTAAACTGTTGTAATAGCAAGATAGTTTTTGATTCTTTAAAAATAGAGATTGTAACTGAAAAGTTAGTCTTCAATAATCAGGAAGGGAATGAAAAAACTAAGTATGCTGAATATTTATGAAAATTTACTGATTTATCCAACTGGTAAGGATATAGGAAAGAACACATACACGAGAAGCCATGCTTGATCACCCAAAAGTTGCTGTAGCATGAACAGCTAAGTCCATCGCCTCTGTCTAGATGAATGCCAGGAAATCCTGACTTAGATTGAATGAAGTGATAACATGGACGGATATAACGTCAGCTCCGGCATTTTTCACTGGTTATAGCCAAAAATATGTTTTGCTCCTCTTGTTGTTGTTATGATAATTTGTCTATTCCATCCAAAACACTTTCCTTAACCCTCTCTTGTAGACAGCATGGAAGGTAGCTTTCCAGTAACTAGCATTGAATCTTGAAGGCTTACATGCATTTATTTTCAAGTTTCACTGGAAAGAGAAGGAGGAGACACATCTTAGGACCCTGTGCAGAAGATCAGGGTAATTAAATCACTCATACCATAATACCTTCTCAATGAAAAACACTACACACAAAACCAAACAAACAAACCACAGTCCTGCAGGTGACTGGCACAGGCAAACCTAACCTTGCTGCAAGACACTATGCAAGAAAGGTATGTTGTGTTTACCACCAATTGCGTAGGACTTTGAATGTATAAGTAGTCATTAAGTTATGAAATAGCCTCCTCCTTAAAGCAGGCCAACCGCTCTAACTACTCACATAGGATCCTAAACATTTTCTCAAAAAAATACTGGTATTGTACTAGACTTAAAAGTTTATACTGCCAGGTTTATACATGATTTCAGTTGACTGCACCCAGTAACATGCTAAAATTTGGCTGCCAAGTAGCAGTCTGTCAATCATGAAATATCACAACAAAAAAACTAAGAGTCACAGAAAAAGGATGAACTGCAACCTTGTCATGCAACAGGAAAATGCTTCACACATTGAAGATTCAGTGATAGGAACAAACTAAAATTTCAGTCAGCAATCTTACAGAGCAATTATCTATTTAGACAAACTTGAAATATTTCTCCTCGTGAGAATGTAAGGATTGGTCAAGCTCCTTCAGTGTTTCCCAGTAAAATACTGTATAAGAAAGTTCTTTATAATGGACCTGACTTTCTCCCAAGATGAAGGCTACCAGAGCAGAGTCACTAGCAGACTTCTTAACAATTACAGATTCAGGACAACTTCATTAAAAAACAAAAGTCTCACTTTCTTTTCTAGTCAAAACAGGGCCCAAGGATACAACTCTAATGAAGTCTATACTCTCGCCAACTTTTAGTGCTTCAGTAATGAAAAGGAAACACCACTGCTTCAATCAGATTTCCAGTTCACATGTCAACACCACATTTCAATACAAATATACAATTATTTCTTTAAGCAGTAAACAAAGTTTAATTCAGAGGTTCAAGTCATCTTTTACATTCCACACAGGTGTATTTTGCTTAAAAAGACAGAAATCAGGCAGATGTAGTATCAATGTCAAGAGCTTCATTGGTTTGACTAATTGTTTTGAAAAACCCATGTTCACTACAAATACAGTGTTCTTTTCTCATTTGCCCCCCCACTGCATAGCTACCCCTGGACCCATTATCCAGTCCAGCTATACATCGGCATTTTACAGTTACCAAGTGCCACCATAACTTGGAATCACATGTGAAATTATTTTAGCGCTTAGTAAGCGTGTTATATATCCACAGCCAGATGTCATAAATATCTTTATAATCAGAGAGGGTTAGTTTTTCCAACTCTTTACTTTGATGTGATTGAGAAACTCTTTTAACAGTTGGTAAGGCAGAGGCTGGCACACCTGAAGCTGGCTACCATGTGAGAGCAACCTTCCTCCAGGCTAAAAGCCAAGATCAACTAAGAGCTCATATGCATGTCACTACAGTTGTCTGCCAAGTGAACTGAAGTGGTTACCAGTTCCCAGCTCTTTATTCCAGTCTTCTCAATACAGATGAGGACTGGAACATATAAGCCCTCTGTAACCATTTCTGCATGAAGTCTGACAGCTTAACACAAGCTACTGCAAGAGATGTTTATATCATTGACCTTTACACAGTCATGACCAAGGAGGGCTCCAGCACTCTCTATTCTATCAACAGTAGCGTGGAAGTGACAAATGGCCATCAATTTCAGCACATCATGGGAGAATCCAATAGCATCTTGTACCACTGCAGCCATTTGCCAAGAGCAGAGCCTTAACACACATGGACTTACCCCACTGTGGACAAAGTGGTTTCTGCACCTAACTCGCTTCTTCCTTGTGTCTGCACTGGAGGTCACCAACCTTCCTTTCCAGCAGCTTAACAGGTCTCTGCCCAGCTTGTTTAACCCAGTCATGTTAAACAAGCCAGAACTTCAGAAACAAAAGGCCCATGACCTTTCCTATAGCAGGATTTGTCTTAAAAAGCACAACCCATTTTAGAGTGCAAGTTAGAGCACAGAGTGTTAAATGTGAAGATTCTAGGTAATTTTGTGGGAATGTGTAAGGAAAAAGCAAGGAAAGATGACAGATATAATCATTCAGGTTATCAGCAATAGTTGGGCCAAGCTCACATGCCCACATAGAAAAACAGAAGACAGACACAAAAATTTGGCTGAACATAAACTAATTCCTTTGAGTTGTAGAGTTTAAAAAAAAATATCCATAACTGTCTATTCCAGGCCACAGAGGACTTTAACATTACATTATACTAAATTGTGCAAAACTATTCACATTCAGTGAAAGAATAAAAATTTAAGAATAACCTGTTTAGAACTATGTATTCAACAGTTTGTAGATCATTCTCTCTGGGGTTTCCTTCAAAAACAGCATCTGATGTACTCTGCTCAGATTTTCAGTACCCCTGAAGCTCTGCATTCACATATCCAGGCCCAAAAGTTGAGCAATTTCAGACATCGGATAATCTACAGATCCGGAATTCAGTGCAGAGACACCACACACACCCCCCCCCCCAGAACCAGAGCACTGAGTTCATTTGAGCCACTGTTTTCTTTTATGAAAATCAGTAAAATTAATGACAATAAAAGCTAAGAGCTATTATGCAAGAAACTTCTTGACTTCATTATAAAATATAAAGTACTATACTACAGTAAAGTGTTCAGGTTTCCAATTTGAAGGTGCTAATACCAAATGGAGCCTGTTAGCACCTCCATTAGAAAAGTAAATAAATATTGTCAGATTGTTTACTTAATACAGCTAATTTCATTAGCATGCATGAAACTCCACTGAGCACCTTAGAGGAGAGAAGCTGAAGAGTATTGCACTGAGGTGAGAACATGCTGCAGAGAAAGCTCCACACTGATGCAGTAACTGCATCACACAGCTCAGGTTTCACTTCAGCACGGTCTATGGAAGGAAAATCATGAGTCAGTTTTAGCAGCAGCACGTGTGATGTAAAACCTACATGCCAATTTATCAGTGCAATGCTAAGAATCTCACTAATATCCAGGAAGCATACTGACTGGCAAAACAGAGAGACATTTTGGCTGTTGCTCATGTAAAAGCCCCAAACTTGCCCTAACTGAAGTGGGGAAGGCACCAGCACTCCAACTGAAACCTCTAAGCTAGTCCTCTCGGTGCCTCAGCCAAATGCTTTGCCTTGCAGTCTGAGCTGAGGTTTGTCTTGTGACCTTGGTCTTGTATATAAAAACATGACATTGCTACAGTATTCAAGTGACAAACGCATACAAATAGGGCAAACAGAGCAAGGCAAGAAAGGCAGCAAGCACTGTTAAGACAAAAAGGAAAGCAGAATGGAGAAGAACCTGAAGATTAAAAAGTGGAGGCAGAGCACAGGCAGAGGAGATGATTCACAACAAGCAAAGTTGCACAACCACGTCCATGCCTGTTAGTCAGATCAGCAGCATCTGACACTATCACAGGAAATGCATGCAAAGGTGCAGACACTTTTGCTGTCTTCACACAAAAAGCACCCAAAAGACGACCCAAATCTTTTTCTCGCCTGTTAACCACCATCCTACAGAACTGCGTTCCTTATCTTTTGACTAACAAGTGTACCCATGGAAACCTTCACATAGCAAATACCGATCATTAGGATAGCATAAGAACATTCTTCTTATAAGACTTTGTCCAAGCAGCATGCAAGACAACGGTGTGCTCTTAATCAAGGGTGTCCTTAGTAGAAAGAACTGTTGACAAATATAAAACACAACACACACCTCTAAAACAGAGTCTTCTCTTCAGAAGCCAGCCTTGAATGTCACTAAGGTTGCAGGTGAAATCACATGATCCTTAATGTCAGAATGAATATCTAAAGGAACAGGTATGTCACCAGGGTTTGTAACACATATAGTCAGTATTAATCCAGAGAATTCTCTTTGCAAAAGAGGTCCTCAGCAGCTTCAATATTACTGAAATCCCAGAATAAGAAATAAATTGCTTTTATGTAAACAATTACTCCATTTTCTGCTGCCTCTGACCCTAGCTATTTTATCACATGATTCTCTCTGGGCTTTCAGTCTGCTGCTACTCGCTGTTCAAACCAAAGCTACAGCGAAAGGCCACTACCATGCACTGGAACATCTACATGCCACATTGTCAAAGTGGGATGACAGGACGACTAATGATCATAAAATTTTTGTCAAACCTCTTCCAGCTTCCCTTCCTCTCAAGTTTAATAAAGCTATTCTGCTACTTCAACTAAGTTTACGTAAGAAGAGTTACAAAGTTTATGTACATAAAGTTTACATGAAGCCAGCCTCTACAGGCAATAAAGCTCTGCATCAGCTTTTAAAAAGTTTCTCTACAAATTCAGCTTTTATGAATCAATGTTTTTCAGCCCCAAGCAGCCCCACATTTTTCAGCCCCAAGCAGCCCTGTTCTCACTCACATCAATCCATTTACATCAGACGTTCCCCTACAGCATGAGCATCATAGCTTTAGATTGTAGTGTATTCTGCTTTACATTGTGGTACCAACACAGGGAGGTAGCTCCAAAACTTTCTGCACCAATTATTCCCCAAATCACTTTCTACATAGGATGTGGCAGAGTACTCACCTACCCAGTTTTGGACATGTAAACAGTAGAAATAATGAAAAAATAAAGAATAAAGCACCTACTATCCACCTGAACATGAATATAAGAGTCAGGTATGTAGAAAACACATTACTAGCTGGTTATGCCACATGGATAAGTTACTTGTAAATCAGAAATAAGACAAGCCAGTGGCAAAACCGATTTGATCAGTCAGGCAAGAATGCATCTTTTCATGGACTTAAATGAAATAACCAAGGCACATATCTGTCTCTCAAAACATCAGTTGCTTATGCATTTCCACACTGTTTTTTAGCCACCGGGAAGTTGGGGGTGTCTCCTTGCAACTTTAAGAGAGAACAAGAGTTAATGTCAGAGCAAAACTAGAGGAAACCAAGAGGTTGTTCAGTGACAGAAGTGTGTAGGGGAGGGGAAATCAAACAATTTACAAGGAAGAACGGCCTTGGCTCCTGCAAAGCTCAAAAGCCAGAGGACTTAGGGTTGGTTTGTTTTCCTTCAAAACAGCCCCAGGCTAGAAGTGTGGTTTCCACGTCAAAACACCATACTTTCAATCACTTCCTAAGCTGTTTTCTTGAGTGAGACCATAATAAATCTCTTTCTGTAGAACTTGCTCTTTAGCCTTTCCTCAGTAATGAAAGTTAATGACAGAGCAGAGGTATAATACTGCACCTTAAGGCTCACCTTCAGCTGTCTGTGAAGAGGTAGGTGGCTTAAACTTGCTGTCTAACCTTCCCTTCCCCCTATGCTCAGATCTGGCCCTGGGCTGCATTGCCCTTTCTACAGCATATAAAATAGTGATTTTCTTTCAAATGCTTTTTAAAGGGTTTACAAACAGATGTTTAATCATATTTCCATATGTAAAAATGTACATGGGTACTCAGTAGCATTACTGCTGTGTGGATGCCTACAAAGCTGCAAGAAGAGAAACCAAATTAGGCTACAAGAATTCACTGAGGTGTATTTCATTTTAACAAAAATATAACAAATTGACATGCAAGCAGACTCAAAGCTCACTACCACTTTCTTTCCTTATTCAGAAGGTGGAACATTGCCAGGCTGGTAATAAATGCTGTGAAATAATGCTTAGCAAGTAGGATCTCACCAAGCATTTCAGTGCTATGACCAGAGGAATTACTAGTATCAGCTGCCAAACAAATGATCTCATACCAAAGCTAACAAACTGTTACCAGATAGATATCCTGCAGTTACAACATGACATCCGCTCCATTATAGACACCAGAAGGAGCAGCTGATACTTAAAGCTGAAGAAACAGTCCATTTGCAAGTTTCAGACACAGCCAAAATAACACAATCTTTTTTTTATAGAATCCACATAAAATGAAATTATTCCCTGTTTTACAACATTCCTTCACTAAACATACCAATATCAAAGAAATTTGATCAGAGGTTGCAATGCAGACATTCCACATTCAGCAGAGAAAGAACAGTCTTCCAAAAACTCCAGGGCATTTCTTTTCATTCTTACATCCCTGGATACAGGTACTTCATTTAAAAAAAAAGACAAACACAACAAACTAACAAAGACTGAAACTAGTAGACTGAAACTAGTATGAACTTAGCCCTCAGTTTATGGACAATACCAATCTTTCATGTTGAAAAGTACAGCAAAAAACACTGATGTGAAATCTCATTCTATCATCAGGTGAACACAGTTACAGAGGAACTGCTATAAATTCAACTACAATCAAACTATCTGCAACCCATACTCATTTCCTTAAAGTCATACCCCAATACATGCTTAGCACTTGAGATGTTCTAGCCTTCAGATACTACATGCTTATAAAATACTCTACTTAATCCCCAAAATTTAAAATTTGCGGGGAGTAGGATACTTCGGTTTTGCAGTAATAGTCACCATTCTGCTGAGCACATGACCCTGGTGGCACTCCAAAAATCTGTACAAACTACTCTAAATCAATCTTTAAGGGAAATAACACTTGATACGGAAATAAGAAATATTAGGGGAATTTAGCCACATAAATACACATTTCTCACACACAAAGTAATTAGGATTTCCTCAGTCTTCGAAGCTAAAAAGAAATATATTAAATTACAGTCACTCAAGTGTCTCTTGAAAGGTATGCGCATGTGTATGTACATACATATATTTTCATGCATGCACTAAACACATACACACAAACACACATACAGATATTTTTAGTTAATGGAAGCAAAGAGCAGTGGTAATAGAAACCAGAAGCTGAAGATCTGTGTACAAAACTGCTTAGAACAAATACAGTATCATGTCACTAATACCCATCTGTTCTCCAGCTGGTTTTATAATTTCTCTTTTTAAAAAAAAAAAAAGAATTAGCATATTCTACAATTCTAACTACTACCCTTCTACCACTTCATACTTCCATTATCTTGAAGGGAGGCACAGGGCAGTAGAAAGTCCTACTATCCTAATAGCTCTATATTAACACCTACACCTCATGTTTACTTTCTCCTCACCCAGCAGCTAAGGGTTGTATGAACACGTAGCGCAGCCCAAGAGGACTGGACCAAAGAGTGAATTAGTTGGCACTAAGGACCTGACACCCACACTATATGTGTTCTGGGGTTTTATTTTTCACCAGCTGTACCCTGGTCCCAGGGACTGCATGTCCATTAGTGGTTGGAGCACACTTTCTAATTTTATTCAATCCAACAGGAATCCAGTTTACGCACAGAAGCCACTTGGTTATGTGAGCCAAAGTGCAGTAAGCGCAGACAACTGAGAGGTTTTCTTTAAAAGAGCGCTCCTCTTGATCCAAATTAAGATGTTAATGCTCATGCATCCAAGAAACCATTTCCTGTGGCTCCACATTCAGCTACAGGCACCATGTCTCTTCTTCTCTGAAGCTCTACAAGTTCATTCTAGTAAGCAGCACAGACCTTGTAGCTTGCTGTCTTCTTCAGAGCCCATGAGAGGAAGCAGCACCAACATTTGGTAAAGATGTAGCTCCCATTAATGGAAAGGAGGCAACAAAACAAGCACACGCAGTACTTGATACAGGCAATCTCAAGCCTGGTTGACAGCCCTCTGCAACAGAGCTTCTCGGGGTGTTCCTGGGAAGACTAGAAAGCGCAAAGCCTCCTAACAACATACTTGAAAAAAGGTGTCAAATTAAGTTAATTTGAGGATATATTACCTACTAAAGAGATTTTTGGTGATTCTGCTATTGTTCTGGGTAAGGTATATGAAGACAGACTTTCAAGACTTTCATAATGATTCAAAGTCCAAGCACACAAACTGTTATTGGTCTCTTAGGGCCACTTAAGAAAGCTATACAGGGCAAGACATACTGAACATGGAGGGACCTCACTAACCAAAACATGAAGAGGTAATAAAAATAACTGAAATCCTTAAAAATATAGGCTTGCCATTAGAACAGAAAATGATCCTGCCACTTTGCCTCTAACAGTGGCCAGCAGCATATGCTTAACACAGAAGCTACCAAAGGATTAAATCTTCCCTTTTACTTAGGTCCAATCACTTCTCTCCATTCCAACAGAGATTACTGTTCAACAGAAAGTCCATTAGAAGTGTTGTAGTAGGGCTTCTAAGACCCAGTAAGTAAGCTCCTGCAGGTCATCAACAGATCACTAGGAAGAAAGAAAAAGCAATGCAGCACATGTAGAAGTCATAAGAAAGAAGCTTAATGCACTATTAACAGGTGAAGAAAACCTCACATGCAAAATGCTTCACATAAACTTATTAACCTTAAATTCACCAAAAACTAATCAGATAGCAAGGGAATGGGGGAAAAAATAGGGGATAAGAAGTGATGGGTACCTACAATAGTATTTTAATGATAACAAGTTTTGTTTGAAGTGTCACATCATTTAAATGTTCTTCAAACTGACAACTGAGTGTCTCTTACCTAAGGAATAGGAAGAAAGAGAAAGCAAATACAAGCCCTAACCTCATAAAATACTCCAGATGGAGCAATCTTACGGATTTTAATGGGAGACACACTGTGCAAGGAATCTGCCTTCGTGAAGACTCTTGGTGAATCCAATATCCTTAAAACTAGAACTAACAGCATTGGTCCCTGATACAGACTACTTGGTAGGACTTTAAGTACAAGGCAAAACAATAGAGTTAGTCAGGAATCGTCACTCGGTTTAAATGTGGAAAATATATTTGTTTCCTTTCAAATTAAATGACATTTCACTCATAAGGTGAATAAATGCTATAAAAAGTAAACAGCAAGTATAGCATACAGACTTTACAGCCTCCCAAAATTCATCAATCCTGTTCTCTGGTATGAATGCAACATCAGTACTGTGTCCTGCCACTGTCAAAGGAACCACCTTATAACCCAAATATCCTAATGCCATTTTTATGTTACTCCATTTTTCACCATGATCTTGCATCTTTGGCCACACATATGGCCACAACCCACAGAGACCACCTTTGAAATCATAATAGCTGTATAATTATGATCTTTCCTACTTGGCACTACAGCACTTTGTGGATCAAGATATTTTCCACCCCTCTCCCTTACCATTCTTAGCAGCCTCAGCAGTGAAAGCCCATATTCCAATTAAATCCTGTATATTAGCTGATCACAAGACTAGCCAACTCATGCTGAGCAGAAAAAGAGACACAGAGCTTACCGGACACACATGTGACAGTCACTGTGCTCACCAGGACCGGTTTGGTCTTGTGAGCGGAACAGATGCTAAAAGTAACAAAGCTCCAAACCACCAGCCTGAGCAGAATGCTGTCCCCGAGGGTTTAGAAAACAGTAACAATTCAATATCAGACAGGGATTACATATTCAAGTCCTGAAGTAGCAATAGCTACCAAACCCCACCGTTAAGGATTTGGGATATCACAAACGGAGCGAGCAGCAAAAAGTACCTGACGCTCAGGGGGTCACCAGACCACGCACGTGTATTTAGGTCACAACGATTAAGCCATTTTTTGATTTTCCCGTGTCGGCTGAACACGAGTTACCACAGCAATCACCGGCGAGCGCAGGGACTGGGAAGGCCCGGCTCCTCTCCCCCAGCGCTGCCGGGGGGCGGCCGCCGAGAGCCCCACCGATCCCCAGCGTGCCGCTCCCAACTCGGGTAGAAAATGGCTGAGACCCCTAATGGCTGAGAGGGGAGACGGGGGAAGAGCTCCCCCTGCGCGGCGGTGCCTCCCCGCGGGCCGCTCCTCCCGGCCCCTGCGGGAACTCGGCCGACGGGGAGCGCCCCGGCGGGCTGCGGCACACCTGCGCCCCAGCCCCTCCGTCGGCGGCAGCGGTGTCCTCCTTCCCTGCCGGGCTCCCCGCCACCTCGCCCGCTGCCCGGCCGCCCCTCTTGTGGATCCGGCTGCGGCGAGCCCGGACCCGCCCTGCCGCCGCCGCCACTCACCTGAAGGCGGGCCCCTCCCCCGGAGCCCGGCCGTGGGGGGCCGCCGCGCTGCCGCCCCTTTTGTTGAAGAGCTTCTGGAGCAGGGTGGGGGCCATGCTGCCGCCCTGCCGCTGCTGCCCCGCCGCCGCCCTGCCCGGCGGCAGCCCCGCCGCGCCTCTCGCAGCGGCTCAGCGGGCGGCGAGCGGCGGCGGCGGCGGCCGCCGCGGCAGCATCCTCCCCGCCGCCGCGGAGCCGCCCAGCATTGCGCGGAGGCGAGGGGAGGGGAGAGCCGGACCGCTCAGCCGCGCCACTCCTGGTGGCCGCCCGTCACCTGACCGAGGGGCCGAGCCCGCCCGGCGCCACTGGCAGCCGCCTGCCTGCCTCCCGCCGGACGGTGCACGGCGCGGCACAGCGGGGCGCGCCGCCAGCAGCCGGGCGTCGGGAACGGAGACGCGAACGCGCCGCGCCCCTCCGGCCTTCCCTATTGGCTGGGGCCGTGCCCTCCGGTCCCGCCCCAGCACGTGGTAAAGGCGCCGGAGGCAAGCTTAAAGTGGCAGGCGCCCTTCCTCGCGCCGGGCGGTGGCGGTTGGGGGCGGTGGCGGCGGGAGAGAGGGGGGGCGCGTGCCGCCTGAGGCAGCCGGGTGGGCCCGCACGTCCGTCTGTGCACATAGGTTACCCGTATTTTATATCTACATGGTAATAACGACCCGTCCGGAAAGTTTTAATCGGATTCTTTTTCTTCTCGTCCTGGTTTCCTGGTAGTGGAGGGACAGAGCACCGGCAGGGAGCTGGGAAAGTCCTGTGATTCCCTCCAGGAATCTGAACTTGGATTTCAGTCCCTGACCATCAAGCGAGAACATTTTTGCAGGAAGGTGGCTCTGCTGGGACGGGGCCTATTTTCACTCATTTCTCTTTAATCGATCTATTTCATTCAACAAATAATTAGATAATGCTGCAGTACCTGGGGGTCGTTTGGAGGTTTCTGTTTCTTTAATTTGGGAGAAAGGGTTGTTTGTGTGGTTTTGCCCACCACCGATGACACCACCACGCACCCACCACGAGAACTCAGCTTCAAATGCCCCTTTTTAACCAGCTAAGTAGCTGCAGAGCGTGGTGCAGCAAAAGAAACCCCAACCATAAACACAATAGCTTCCTGCTCTTTTCAGGAAACTTGGAGACAAGACATGGAGAATGGCGATCATTGCAATAGTTGTAATGGATCAGTACAATAGTTGGTTGCAAACTCAGCATGCTGTAGTGGCAGAAGAGGTAAAGGACATGCTAGTGCTTCAGAGACATCTTTTCAGTGGCTGGAGAAGATGAATTCTCTTTAAAATAAAAATCAAGAGATGGCTTGTCTCCTAGCCTGACAGTCTGATCAGCTGCTTCCTCTGTAACATTGGATTGAATCTTGTAATGCCTGGCTGACCCTGTCTGGAGGCCCGTTCTCAGAAGGGATCACCATTTTGAAGGCTCTCAGCCACTTCCTCTGTGAGACTGAATACCCAGCGTAAATCTTTCAGCTTGAATGTTCTTACTGCTTTTGATTCTTTACTTCCACCATCATCACCAGATGACCCCAGTCATTAAGGTCAATCCACTCGACCAAAGCTGAAGGACAGAAAAGTGAGGGGACAATGATGACACTACACAGAAAGGGAAGTGAATAGCAGGGTGTGGCTGGACAAGATGAAAGACATCATGGCTGACATAGTAATCAATGTGAATGACAATCTAGGCATCCAGCTCCAGAAATAAGCACTGGACGGTATTTCTCACAGAACAGTCTTGAGAAACTTAAAAGTTGCAAACACTATGGCTGCCACTCTGTGGCTACATCTGCCTTAGCAAGTAGCGCTGGCCAGTGGGGGCAGAATCATAGACTCTTGCCACACAGAGCCCGATGTCCACATCAGGAACATTTTACAGGGTTTTATTTTGGACTAGATGTAATCTGGTCCTGTCACAGAATCATATAATAGTTTAGGTTGGAAGAGACCTTAAAGATCACCTAGTTCCAATCCCCCTGCCATGGGCAGGGACACCTATTAGACCAGGTTGCCCGGTCTTGAACACTTCCCCTCCAGGGAAGGGGCATCCACAGCTTCTCTGGGCAACCTGTTCCAGTGTCTCACCACCCTCACAGTAAAGAATTTCTTCCTAATATCAAATCTAAATCTCCCCTCTTTCAGTTTAAAACCGTTACCCCTCATCCTATCGCTACACTCCCTGATAAAGAGTCCCTCCCCATCTCTCCTGTAGGCCACCTTTAGGCACTGGAAGGCTGCTATAAGGTCTCCCTGGAGCCTTCTCTTCTCCAGGCTGAGCAACCCCAACTCTCTTGGCCTGTTTGCAGAATAAGTGTCAGTGGTTGGAGCACACTGAATGTGTTTCTGAAAAACATCTGGTTTAGTATCATCTGAAAATGATCCACTTTGTATGCCCAGATGCCACTCCAAAATGTGAAGCAAGACAATGTTAGTGAGGACAACTGGGAGACCAACTTCAAAAATGCACTTCTGATCCAAGCAAAAATGGCCGTGACAATGCACCCTACATGTTGGCTGATGCTCAGTGCAGTATTAGTTCTCAGTATTTTCTGTTAATGTGTGTGATGGCCACTATGGTCTGAAATTGATAACAAAACATTCAGACACTACTGTTCTGAAGGTTATTTCTGGAAAAAAAAATAATGGGGATAACACAGCGGAATCAGCAAAGGACTATGAAATAACTTTCACAGTCAGTACACACTGTGCAACCCCAGAGTTTGGCTATAAAGAACACCTGGCAAAGCAAATGCGATGATTTTTCACTAACCCATGAGTGCAAAATATGTGCAGATGTAAAGAAAAGAGCCATACCACCTGTCAAGCAAAGACCATTCACAGCAAGATAGTGTTTCTACAGCCCTCACTCTTCTAGGAAATATAGACATATGAGAATCAAAACCTTTTTCGTAATATTCAGACTAAAGGTCAGAGTCTTTATGTGGAGGGAAAGAATGTAATTGATGAAACTTCAGACAGAGAAAGAACCAGATTCTCAAAGTAGAAATGTATGGGACTTTCTAACAAAGTTGTCAATACATAAAAATGATTATTCAAATCCTGGAATACCTGAATGCTTGGATAAGTATTTCTGTGTTTCATAAATCTCTCTGAAGGTTTTCTCCCGAAAATGCAGGAACTAGGTTTTATAGCCAGGACAGGCTGGGTTAAAAGCCAAGTCTCCTAAGTCAGACGTAGCTTCCCTGTAACTTAGACCTGGATGAAACTTTGAGTTCCATTACAGTTGCTTCCCTTCCACCCTGCTCAGTCCTGAACACACAAATCCAAAATGCTCCTAAACCTCTGTTGTCAGAACTAGGTTTTGGAAGCCAGAGCCCAGAAAAGGTAAGCTCTGAAGATTTAACAGAAAGTTTGTTAATCAAGGATGTTCATTAATGACTTACTGTTTTGAGTGTGGTGATGCATGCTGTGTAAGTTACACAAACATGGATATGTCTTGCCACACTTCCCAATGCATCAGCAACAGTTTGGATTCTGTAAAATAAATAAAATCTGATTACTATTGCCACTTCAAACGTGCCAAGTAAAATGGGATATCAAGACATGCCTAGAATTACTCAATCTCCATATTGTTATTATTATTTAGCACAATAGGTCTAAATTACACTTCACAGAGAATTTTAAAACCTATTATAAAATGTATTCCACTTTGCAAGCAGGGACAAAAACTGAGAGCAATGGAGAGTTTGGGACTGCAGCCCCCTGCAAACCAGCTTACTCATCCTTCACTGAACGGAGCATTACCTAACTTGTGCTGTTGCTGCAGCAGCTTTTCCCAACCCGTGAACAGTGCCACAAAGGTGCTGCCTTAATATAGATAAGTAGTTTCACTGTCTTTTTAGATAGAAGATACAGTCAGTTGAAAACAAAAGACAGTTTAAAGGGAAACTTTAATTGTTTCAAAATCACTGGGAAGTACTGATATATGTAATGAAACATTTGATTTTTAACAGTCTTTCATGTTAAAAATAAGAGAGAAAGGCCAGATAAGGGGTGTCTTCTTTTAATCACCATAATATAAATACCAAGTAATATGGTTAGAATTGGATTGTCTGAAGGTAATAGCTATTTACAATGTTCTGAAGTCACTACTTTTAACTTATGTATGTTGCCCAATTTCCTAAAGTAAAGGTACGCTACTTTTCCTCCAGAAGACCCCAAAGACATACATACTTGTAAATGTTCAAATGCTTGTTTAGAACCTGGTTTGGTTCCTCTCTACAACAGAGTTGTTAGCATTGGGAGATCGTATTTCTAACCCTCCTGCCTGGGACTCCATCCAAAGCCTAGCTGGAAATCCTCATGTCCCAGATTTTCCATGGTGAAATCTGTTGGGGTGGCGGCACTCTTGTCTTTAAATCCATGCTGATGTAGTTCACCTTGGAGTCCATCCTACCCACATTAGATGCAGACCAAAATGGCTTTTTACATAACAAAGAATACAGTCATCATAATTGATATTTTAATGATAAACAGCATTATACATTTATATGACATTGCAGTAATATACAGGCCATACATTTGTATCAAAAGTGAGGGCAGGAATTTAACAACAAAACTGACATCCCATATCAGCATTGTGGCAACAGCAGCCAGAGGCTACCTAACAATTTGGGTCTGTCCTTCTTGCTAGCCATGGCTTGCAGTGTTATCAGGAGTCATAGGCACTCTCTGCCGTGCTTCCTCATGTCCCGAAGTCCTAAATGCTACACTGGTTATTTGTCTCTAAAACATGTTCTAAGCAGAGCTAAAATATATAGCTAAAAAGTCTGCTTTTTCTTGCTTGGTTCTTAACTAAATCACTTCTTTAGGGATCAGCGTATCTGAAAATTGGCGATGAGTAAATGCATGACTTTTCTTTCAGTTTCTGACATATTATGTCAGCTCTGTGTAGACAATTTTCTTTTTAAAACATCCTGAGACAAGAACATATGGTTCTTTCATTGTTTAATATTGCATTTTAATTCAGCTTAGAGGAATCGGCTCAGAGTCAGTAACTGCTCAGTATGGCTTTAATCTGGGACCTCTGTATTCAGATTTATGCAGAAAAAGACTTGGTGCAGATGGGGAACAATAAGCCTGATGATGAGAAAACAGATTTATTTCTCTCTCTCCTGTCTCATGTCTCTCTTGTGAAGGTGACATGCTTGACATGCGAGGTCACATGGGAAGAGCACATGATGCATCCTGTGTGTCACACAGCAACAGGAATGGCTGAGCGGCTGCTCTATTTCACAGCAAGCAGTGAAAGCATCCTTACCAAGGCTGTTACGGAGAAATTGCATATTGGAAGCTTCTTGATAGCTGTTCTGAAAAGCTGGTGAGGTATGTGTTTCAGTCACTTGTCATCTAAATCCCATCAATAGTCCACTGGACCATATTCTGAAGCTACAATTCAGTCCAGTGAAAACCCCACAAACATACAATTACTCCTATACAAACTAAAATGGCTTTTAATATGCTCAGACAAGGCAGCTCTGCACTGAGCCAAAGTACTCACCTTCTGGAGGAATGAACATGTTTAAGCTTCTGTTTTCTTCACACTGTCAAATACGGATTTGGAGGTTAAAAAAAGAGTGAGAAAATTAAACAAAAAGCAAAAAATCCTAGTCTAAAAATGTAGATATTTGCCCATCTTACACAATTAAATAATATTTATTTTCTAAATTATTCTTTTGTGAATGCCATTTGACAGGCTAGAATGATTATGAAATAAATTTGCTTATCATGTCTTCCATCAGAGTACAAGTTTTAGAACGATATATGCACTTCTGTGCATTTATCAATAATAGCTTCTTTAGTCAGAGAGGGAAGGTGAAACTGAAGATTTTATAACTGGCTGGACATAGAAGATCCACATCCCTTTCTCTGACGATCTTTGAGTTCAATTAGGCTGGAGTGTCATACTCCTGCAAGCATTATGTACTTAGTGGAGTGGAGACCTGTACTTGAAGCCAAAGGCTTCAAGTTTTTAGCACGCCCAACACATGTTTATCTAATCATAATACTCAAACTAATTCTACTGGGTAGCCAAAGCTGTATGTGCAGAAAAATAAATATCTGAATTAAAACCTTTAACAGACAATTCACACACAGTTATAGTGCCTATTTTCAATGTACTGCTTTACAATTATTTGCTACGTAAACTATTTGAAGTGTCCAAATATAAGATATATTTTGGTGATGGGAAATATTTTTAAATTACAAGATCACAAAGCATTAGAGGATCAAAAAGGCAAATTTACTGCTTGAAAACAGAGATTTTAGAGGACTTTATAAAGTAAGTCTGACTGAAAGAGATTATTTATGTGTCAATTTAGTGTGTAACAATATACTAATTTGAACATAAAATCACTCAGTAAATTCTTGACAGTAGTCATACTATACATGTTTTTTACAATCTGTCAATGACTACAAACAAATCTGTATAGTAATTACACTACTGCAGTGCTTGGGAGATACACATACAGCTCACATATCTTCCAGAATCTCCTACTGGCACTGAGGAAGTTACTTGATTTCTCTCTTGTTCAGCTCACATCTCCAAATTAGCACAGGGATTGCCTCTTCCTTTGTACCTCTAAAGTACCTTGCACATAGAGACTTCCGAGCAACTACTGTGATACGAATTACTAATCTAGAATCTAGACTATTCCAACTTGGCCAGGAAAAACACTGCAGGGACTGCGTAAGTCTGCTCCTGGAAGTATGAATCACTGCTTCTCTCTGAGAGGAAGCTGCCAACAGTTCTTGCGGGGGACACACACCAACAAAACACACTTTACTCTGATGTCTGCTAAAGAAATCTCTTCTAGAGTGTACTCAACTTGGCTAGAAACTGCCTCACTGAGATCACTTCTCCTACAACCACTGCACCTCACCTATGCTCGGCGTAATTATAAAAGTATCTCCACCAGTGACCATGGCCAGATGCCTGGTGACTTACAGATGACTCAAAGCTCTGGTGGCCTCTGACATTGTGGAGCATGTGAAATCCCTGACACAGCTGCGTGACCTGGCTCAGAGAAAGAAATGCCTTAGCATGGTTCCACAGATTCCTCGCTGAGTGTTCCCAGATGGTAAGAGATGGATTTTCCTCCTGTTAAGGGTTCCCAGATGTAACATGCAACAGCACTCAGTGCTGATCACCTTTTCTATCCAACATCTGTACAGAGGCTGTGGGAATGATCACGATGCACTATATGGACTGCAGTGTTATTAATATCAATGCTACTTTATCTTTTCCTCCAGTCTGGGAGTTACAACTGCCCTCTGACACATTGAGAACATACTGAAAGATGAAAACCCAGCTTGATGAAGCTCAAGTCCAAACATATAAAGGTGACATGAATAAGAGGAAAAAGCCTTTGGAAGATACAATGAATCAAAGAATGAATGTAGCTGTTTCTGGGATGAATTAGACAAATCCAGGGAATAGAGAGGCTCATTTAGACCAGTAGCATTCCCACATGGATTGTTAAGTAGTCAAGAGTCAGAGCCCAGTGCTCTTTCTGCCCCTCCTGCTGTTGCCTCAACACACACCTTGCCTTCACAATGCCAGTGAGCACGGGATGTGTCCATGTTGCCCCTTCATCTGCTTGCATCTTGAGAAGCCCCGACAAAGTTTGTTGATGGTTTTCACATCCCTTGGTCCACACAAGAGGCTGAAAGAGATTGTTTGCCTTGGAGCATTTACTGCAATATTCATACTTGGGGAAGAAACATTTTGCTTTCTGACCTTAAGACCGGAATTTTTCAGTGTTTCTAAACATTTATGTGGCAATAGTAACTTTTGACAATTTGCCCGTTTTTCAGTGCTCACAGCTTTTCAGAAAGCCTGCATTTCTCTCATAAAACTACAAACCCAGGCAAAATCAAAAATCCCTCTCTCCTTAACCGCCTTTCCAGGCCTCTGCGTGTGTACACACCCTCAAGAAAGAAACCTTTTTTCTTTGCAGATTACCTCCAAGTCATTTAAGGCTGCCTCGAGGCCGCACGCAGAGCCAGGCCTTCCCCGCAGCCATTTGCGGGGGCCCAGCTCCGTCCTGCGGCACCCCGCGCTCTGCCGGCCGAGGCGCCCAGCCTAGCACGGCCCCGGCGGCCCGCCCCGCCATTAATTCGGGGGCCGGTTTCTTCCCCCCCTCCGCGCCCCGTCAGACGCGGCCCGCTCCGCCACCCGCCCACCCCCGGCGGTGGGAGGAGCGGGGAGCGGCCCCGACCCCGCGGCGGCCGGAATCGCGGGCGACCGAGCAGGCGGAGCCACCGCGGCGGCGCGCAGCTGCGATATGTCGCACCCGTCCCCTCTCGCCCGGCCCAGCAAGCCCTGCAACCCCCGCGCCTTCTTCGATGTGGACATCGGGGGCGAGCGAGGTGGGGAGGGGGCGGGAAGGGGCCCTGGCGGCGGGGACCTGGGCGAGACCCGCGCGGTGGGGCCGGGACCGGGGGAACCAGGGCAGCCCCGTGCGGGATGCACCGGGCCCGGGCCGGGCCGGGCCGTGCGGCGGGGAGCGGGCGGGCGGGAGCGGCGCGGCTCATGCCCGGGCCGGGCCGCGCGGTGGAATGTTCTCGACGGGGAGGGAGCGTTGGGCTCCGGTGGCGCCGCGCCGGGCGCTGTCCCCGCGGGCTGCCAGCACCCACACCGAGGAAGGGGACGGGGAGAAACACGGCCCCGCCGCGAACAGGCCTCCTCGGGGGCGGGAGGGGCCTTCCCACCGGGCCCTCCGCCTCCCCTCAGAGGTTTTCCCGCCGGGCTGAACAGGCCCGAGGAAACGGAGAAGGCGGCAACATGGCTGCATCGGCGCCCCGTTCACTGTGGGTTCCCAGCTGAGGGAGGTATCCGTGGGTGATGCTGGGGAGCATCACCGCCATCAGTGAGCCCAGCGACGTGTCCCCACGCAGCCTCGCCGTACCGAGCGCGGCCGACCGGCACAGTGCCCCGCAC
The DNA here is from genome assembly GCF_964106895.1 of Numenius arquata. Taxonomy (NCBI): domain Eukaryota; kingdom Metazoa; phylum Chordata; class Aves; order Charadriiformes; family Scolopacidae; genus Numenius; species Numenius arquata. Next base: position 40,728,350 of record NC_133580.1, on the reverse strand, counting down.
CGCGTGTGTCCCCGGGGTGGCTGTGGCGGCGGCTGCGCCTGCACGCGTGCTGTCGGTGTGTCCAGCTCGGCCCCGATCGCAGCGACCCGCTGGTCGGGCTGCGGCTCCCGCCTTCACACCGGCCTGGGGTCGTGCCACAGCGTCGCCGGGCCTCGCCGGGCGGCCGGCCTGGGGTGCAGTAGGCGGTGGTGGTCTGCCCGGGGAAAAGCTCAGGCAAACCAGCCGTCCCGTCCCAAACTTGGCATCGCCAGTGTTGCCAGAGGTCATTCAAAAATCTGGGGAAACGGTCAAAGTGGAAACAAGTAAACAACAACAGGGAAGCTGGAGTGGTATTTGGAAGCATAGGTTTTCAAAATTTCCATAGACGTTGCCTTTTTGTTAGGGTATTGCCTCTCATTTATTCATTCTGCTACTCAGAAGAATAAAAGAAGAATGTCTGTAAGATGATTTGCTTTTTATTGACTTTCAGTTGTCTAATTTGTTTTCGTTCCTGTATTAATTAGAATTAATATATTTACATTTAGCTTCCGGTAGGGTTATGTTAACTAATTGACTGTGAGGCTGATGAAAAACAGGAGCATCAGCTGGTGGCTGAGATGGTGGTGAGAAATAGCTCTCCGAGAAGCCAGTTTCTGAAAAGACGAGAGTTTGACACAGAATCCATTTATCGACTATTACAGGATCTGTTAGCTATTCAGGTTTCACTTCTCTAGCTAAAACACGTACACTTTTTGTTTTAACAATTGTTTGTAGCGTGTGTAACTCTTAAATAGACTTTATTTAGATGCACATTAAGTGTTACTGTGTCTTAGTAAAATTGGGGTTTAAGAAAACGAGGAGTAAGGTTGGTGTACATATTTGGCATAAGCTTTTTGATCAAATAAAAGTTTCCACAAAAGAGCTTTTTTTTAATTGTGTATATTTTTGATTGAGCAAGCTACATGTGTATGTTAAAATAGACATGAAATAAATATGCATTTTATTGCATATTATATGCCACATATTTGGCTTTAATATATGTGTGTGTGATTTCCCACACAGTTTTTTTGGCAGAAAATGCATTTGGCGGTTTTGGTGGTTTTTTGGCCGAATCTGTCTTTATTCTCCCCAAGTTATTCTTGATAGTGGAATTAATTGTTGGTAATAACCTTGCTTAAAACCTAATATAACTCTGCCAGCAATTGCCATGGAACAACCCTAAAATGTAAATTTAATAGTAACCTAAATAAAAATAATTAAATCTGAAACATTAATTTCATTTGCCCTCTAATGCTTGATACATCAACCATGCCAAGGACAGGACTTAAAAATAGGTCTCATTCTCTCTTTGTCATTTCAGTTGGACGTATTGTCTTCGAATTATTTGCTGATGTTGTACCTAAAACTGCTGAAAATTTCCGTGCGTTATGTACAGGAGAAAAAGGAACAGGGCCTACTACTGGAAAACCTCTCCATTATAAAGGATGTCCTTTCCACCGAAGTAAGTTCTATGAAATCCTCTGTTTTCTTGCTGGCAACAGAAGTCTTCCATTATCAGTATTTGAAATATTGTTAAATAATGTTTTGGAGCACTTGTTTAAGAAACGACTGCAAGTAAGTTTTTGACTATTTGATCCTCCTGATGACTAGATGCTTTTACTATGCGTTGACAATAGTAAATTATAAATTTACTTGTAAGTTAGTAATAGTAAAACTAGTTTACTATGAGTTGTGAATAGGTTGAAATTGATGTCAGGTAAAGGATTAAATATCAAGTGATGCCCACTTAACTGAAAAAGAGTACTGAGGGGAGACTGGATAAATAAAAGGTAGGTTTCAGTTTTATTTAGGTGCAGGTGCTGGTGACAGGGATTGCTCTTTATCTCTGAATGGTTTTTCTTTATGCCTTTCCTGCCTTGCCGCTGTAGTTTATAATTATTTTCTTTTACAGTTATTAAGGAATTCATGATCCAGGGTGGAGATTTCTCAAACCAAAATGGCACAGGTGGAGAAAGTATATATGGTGAAAAATTTGAAGATGAAAACTTTCATTATAAGGTACTTTATTGGAGATACTAATTGTATTCAGTTTTTGAGGTTTCAGTGATTTTTATTTTTCTTCAAGTTCAGAATTAACCCTCTTTAGTTCAAGGTTAAGATATTTTTAAGCATTGGAAAGAATGCGGCAAGAAAGTCCCAAACTAGTTTGTACTTAAAGTCTTCGTTAAATACAGAACAAATACATGTGTGAATACACACAAAGGGAAGTCAACCTCATTAAGACAAAGACAACCATAGTTTAAGTTTTCTTTTTAATTGCATCATCAGAAGTTCATTTTAAACAATTTTTTAGTTCTCATTGAAGTAGGGCTACTATTTTAAGAGTGGCAGATTTTGTCACTTTGAAGCATATATAGTATGTTAGCATTAAATGGATTTTATGCTTTTTTTTTTTTTTTATGTACTAACAACATTCATAAGATTAGATGTGAGAGATAACTTTCTGATTTAAGAAGTGTGGAACCCATGGTAAATTGAACAATTAATCTAAGGGAAAATTTAGAAGAAAGCATTTTCCCCACTACAGTTATTTTCAATGACATGAGAAGAAAAAGGCTGTTTATGAATGGCTTTTTTTTCACCAAAAATGTTGGAAGAATGTGCTGTGAACAAAGCAAGCTTTTGAATATGCAAGGTCTCGATTTGAGGATGTTATTTTAAGAGATGCTGGCTTTGATGGCAGAAATTCCTACCCCTCCCATTACTTACTCCCACTCCTGTATCAGAGCTCACTATTTCATTACTAGCAACCATTTGTGCAGTCCCACAAGCAGTTTTGTCAGCCCAGTTGCAGAAGAGAGGAGGGAGCTGTGCTGCGAGAATAGGAAATTCTAAAACAGTCTTTGTCCTCGAAATCAACATCTAGTGACACCAGGAAGACTGCAGGTGCATGTACTTTACACACACAACTTAACAAGTACAATTTTTGAAAAACAGTTTTCTCAGGATGTGTCCTGTGTCTTCTCTTATTTCTTTTGCAAAGGCATAACCTTTAAAATGTCTGTTACCATTCTTCAGGCTTCTCTTTATCATCAAAATCAAATGCAGCTGATGTCTCTAGGGTCTGTCTTTTGACATAAGATTGACTTCTCTTTTATGCTTTTGAAGAAGAAATGTTTGCCTTCTGTATTTTCAAATTTTTTTTTAAGCATTTTAGTTCTACCTTTCTTTAAAAATGGGTATTCCAGAAAGGGAAGAAGACTGTTTTTCACCATACTGTACAGCAGGTCTGTGTATCTTAAGCCTACAATTTATACAGTATTTGAAGATCTCCAAATTTAAGTACTACCTGTGCAGTGTGACTTACATTTTTTGGCTAGCAGACTTAGCTACTCTGGAGAAGAGTGGCAACAGCAGTAATTGTTCCGAGTGCTCATTTATGTGCTCAGCTGTACATAAAGGACTGTGACTGGAAGAAAACCCCTGTGCTTGAGCTGTCAGTAATCACATCTTGAACTTGGGTGGGACTACTACCTGGAAACAACACAAATAACATGTTCTGCAAGTATCCCGTGCGACAGCTGTAGGTGTAACAATTCTCAGCACCGGCATCGACCATTTTCATATTGTGTTACTATGTGATAGCATATGAATCGCTCCTCAACAACACTCACTAAAAAACTTACCGACATCTTTGTCCTGTGGTTAAAACAAAGCCCAAACTGCAATTATGCTTGCCTCCAAACAGTATTTTAGGAAAATAAAATATGGCAATCCTCCACTAATCAGGCGTTGCAGTCCATGATCAAGTTCGGAGCAATAACTGGAAATGTAGCTCCAGCATTCATCGTAGCGTTAATGACAGTTGTGAGAGATGTTCCCCGAAGTCTGGCACTTGCTATGGTGGTGCCTGTTTGCATGGTTTCCTGTAAATTGCAATAAACTGCAAGATTTTGTCCGTAGTCAGTTTATGATGTCAGATCAATCCCAATAGGCTTTTTTTGGTGTCACTTCTGCAGCTAATGGCTGCGCTGTTGTGGAACACCCAACTTACACAGTCCTCAAGTAGTGTTGTTACCATGGCGTAGTGTTGCATGCCTTGAATCTGTCAAAAAATCTGATTATGTCTGGACTTTTTTACTCGCTTTGTAAGTTTACAAAATGACAAGCAGAAACCATCATGGGAAAGACACTCAATCTATCTGCAGTATTTTTCCAAACACTCACAGCAAGAAAATGCATGAGTGTCAACAGTTCCGTTCATAAATAGGGACTGTCAGCATGGGACTAATGTTGAGAAGTGGTCCCAAATGAATCGGGGTTGCATGTGAGTATCAGAGCCACCAGACTGCTGTCTGTAACTTTCCAACTTGTCCTCCAAATCTTTACAGACAATAGGTAAACTTGCAGGTGTAAGGCAACACCAGAGCTTATTGTTACTTGGCTCTTTGTTTACAAACCATTGCTGTTTAGCATTAGTTGTAACCTGAAAAAAAAAAAAAAAAAAAAAAAAGTAAGATTTACGGGTCTTATTCTGCCTCTTGAGCAGTGAGTCAGTGACCTGCCTCACATGTTATTTGCAAAAGTCTCCTATGGGGGAACCCTTTCTGATTAACTTGTCAGCAATTACGACACCTGCATTCCTGCAGGCTTGCTACCAGATGCCTTTTCTTGCTGTAGAACACAGGATTCCTCTCTGTTGCTTGCCATCTCTGGTTCCCAGGATGAGTTTCAAGATTAGAAGAGACAAAGATTATTATTATTCCGGTAGCCTTCTGCTGGCTTGGTGCAATTCTAGCTCTCAGCTGTACAACCTTTTCCCAGAGTTCCTGAGCCAAATCCTGTTTGAGACTCATTGTGCCTTATGACCAAATGAACACCTCGGGCAAGGAGTTCTCCCTACCACCATGGAGATCCAAACACTGCGTGGGAAAACAGTTTTCAAAACAACGTTCTTCAAAGTGGCAGAGACAATAGGGACAAAACAGAGGCTTAAATACAGCTGTCTCATACTGTTGTCTCAAACTAATCAGCCTCCCGTTGAGCTCAAGGTCTACTTCACAGCAATTTCTGCTTTCATCTCCTCTGCGCTGCTATACTTTTTTTTTTTCATCCTCCGCTTCTCCCCACAGTATCAAGTTTCTTAGGAATACCACAGTTTGCATGCTTCAGTCATACCATGTCTTGGTGTAACATACTGACTTGGGTTAAACAGAGTTCCTTGCACTTAATAACCAGATCAACCTGGGGAGAGTAATTTCTTAATGACTGTGTCATGCCAGTTTAACAACAAGAGTTCACAACATATACGAGAAGTACATTTTTGCAGTAAGTGAAAATGAAATAATCTGTGTGATGGAGCAAGATAATTCTTATTTCAAAGAAGGAAAAAGTACTTACGGGAAACGAGATAAACAGTACCTTCTCATGTTGTGCCATTTAGTAAATTTTTTTTAGTTTGTAGCCTGGTAGCATAAGCCAAGACAATTAGATGGTTAAAAATCCCAACAGAATAAAAACTGTCTCTCTAGAAAAGTGAAGGAGTTAAAAAGAAAACCACCAACCTTTAAATAATAAAGACCACAGTCCCCTAAACCCCATAGTTCTATGACATACTTTGTGTGAGTAGCCCTTATAAAATAAACAATACATACCCATCTTGACAGCTTAACATTAAAGTTGGTTTAAGTGATGTTTTGCTTTGTTAATCTTGAGGCCAGTGGTCCTGAACAATCCAGTGAGGAACTCCAAAGTTCTCTCAGGTGATCTGTCTAAAGTCAGCAGCTGTGCAGGGGATTGAGTGTACAAGAAGCAGACAGAAGTTACAGCATCGAGTCCCATGTGTGGCTCTGCTTGCTAGCCTGCTAGGTGGCAAGTAAAGATGCAGAGCTGGGCAATTTTCCCTCCTCAGTCACAATGCATAGAATTAGTTGCCATCTGTATGTAACTGGTTTACCGAATTGTCATTATGGCTGTCCTTGCTATATATATTAATAGCCTTACCGAATCTTATGTACGGGTTTTATAACAGACCTTTTATACGTTGGTTGTGATCTTTTTTTCCCCAATGCAGCATGATAAACCAGGGCTGCTGAGCATGGCCAATGCAGGACCTGGTACTAATGGCTCTCAGTTCTTTATTACAACGGTGCCTACTTCTCACCTGGATGGCAAACATGTGGTGTTTGGCCAAGTGATCAAAGGAATGGGTGTAGTTAAAATATTAGAAAACGTTGAAGTAAATGGAGAAAATCCTGCTAAGGTAAGCAAAATCCAAAGCACTTAGGACTTATGTTTATTCTTCCATTATATTGTGTATATTCATTTCTTCTAAACGCTTGGTATAATGTTTAGAACTATTAAATGTTAACCGGTTATTTTTACTAGCAGTGTTAATTTCCATTTTACTATCCTTCTTAAGAGGCTTTTGTTCTTTTGCTGTAAATTTCCACAAATGATTTATGCAACACAGCTGTGAGGGTAGAAGCCTTTCTCAGGGTGAAGGTGGAACTGCACAGCTAGAAGTGTAGGATGAGTGATGAAATTAAAAGGTGGAATTCACAATCCTACCTAAGTGATAGGTAATTATTATGAATTTTATGTCAGAAGTTGTATTTCTGGAAAAGCAATTGATGTGTAGGTCACGTCAGTTTGTGGTGGTTTGAAAAATTAATACCTCTGTAACTTTAAAAGACTTACCAGTTTGAGAAAGAACCATCTTCTCTAATGGAGTAGAAATTCCATGTTTTGGCAGCTCAGCTTGCTGCCAGTTCCTCTTCCAGCCTTTCCATGGAGCATGGGTATCGTGTTCTTGGAATGCTGCTCCTCTGAAGGCAACACTTTCTGTGATAAAAACCTTTTGATGAAGATAGGCTAATGATGTGATGGGTTTCTGAAATCAATGTACCCAAACAAGAGATGAAAAAGCATCTTTACTGAATTTCGAAGAGCACTCAGAAGTTGTGGCTTTTTTGGGGGGAAATTGTCTTAATAAGCAATACTGCTATTTACATTTTATTTTTTCAGTTGTGCGTCATTGCAGAATGTGGAGAGCTAAAGGACGGAGATGACTGGGGCATTGTTCCCCAGGATGGATCTGGAGATGCTCATCCAGATTTTCCTGACGATTCAGATATAGACCTGAAAGATGTAAGTATTTTTCTTTTAAGGTATTTTACAGAATGCAAGACTTGTAGGTAATCTGAGTTACATGGTGTCTATGATGATGTTCACTAAGCCTTTTTTCTTAAGAATTGATCAAGGTCCTGATCAAATGGTGACATCCAATTTTAGGAAAGAGAATGCTGTGGGAAGGGATTGCTGTCTCTTTTTTCAGTGCTAATTGCAGCTGATGTTTTTTTTCCCCCAGTAACTAAAAATGAAAATACTTATAATTATTACACTTAATTTCTTTCTGTTCTGTTTCTTTTTTTATGTTGTAGTGACAAATTGCGATTACTAGAACTCCATCCTGCAGATGGCTAACAATGTTGCATGTTTTCTGTGCAACTTTTTAAATATCCACCCTTAAAAAGATTTTTTCTCACTAACTAGAAATAATAAAAGATCAACCTTTTAAAAAGATTTTTACTACCTCAGAGCTAGTCGTTCTCAATTCCCAGTAGTAGTTTGCTTTTCAAGTTGTTCAGACTGAAGGAAGACCTTTTGTTGAGAATTAGGGAGCAGACTGGTGAAAGCAGCTCTTCTGCGGGTTTTACTTTATTGTAAAGTGAAATAGACAAATAGTGTAAGTCAAACAGTGTTTTGTGAAAGGGGAAAAAAAGGGGGCTGCATGTATAGATTCCAAATACAAAATTAGAAATAGACTAGTAAAAAAAATTTACAGCTAGAAATCTGAAACTCCTCGTGTCTGGCTATTGAGAAGCACTTCAGCTTGTGAAAATGTTTTTGGATAGCATTTGATGTGGTTCAGAACTGAAGCTGGCAGGTGCTTGCCTCCTTTAACCTTAAACTTGTTCATATAAACTAACTACAGAAACCGTGGTGGCATTGGTGTCAAGCTGTGATCAGTTTTTTTCAAGGTCATTAATTCTAGTTTTACAAATGGCAATATATACATTTGACAGAGCTTGAGCTTAAGACAGCTGTGGTATAGACAGCAGTAATTATAAACTACTTATTGCCAGTGGAAAAGTAACTTAACACTTGAAATGTATGCCAGTCTGGAAACAGAAATGATGGATTTGATAAAGACAGGCAGTTATTCTTTTTTTTCCTTCCATAGAAGTTTTAAGTGTTTTGAGAGAAGGAGAATTGTGTTGGTACGACTTCTAGTTTGAGAGCGTGCAGAGTTCCGGTGACTAATAGCATTTTGAGAAGCAGAAGACAAAATTGCCTCAGGAATAAGGCAGTCTTGGTTGAATGCTTTGATTGTTAACATGTCTTTTCTATGAATAATGGTCAACACCTTTATATATAGCTCTGTGTGGGTAGCAGCATTTAGGGGAAGGAGTTGAACTGCTGTGTCGTCTCTGTTATTTTCTCACCCTTTATACTGTAGAAAACTCATTAGGAAATTCATCTTTCAGATTATCGTGTTACATAAAGTAGAAAATACTATAGGAATGGTTTGAAGCTAGTATTTGTCTAAAATCGGAATATTTTTATTTTGAGATTTTATAATAATCTTTGAAAGAGGATGGACATGGGATCCTACTGTTAAAACATTAAATAATTCAAGACTTATTTCCTAAGTACATTCATACTTTATATTTTCCATCTATTTTATTAGGTTGACAAGATTGTGGCCATAGCAGAAGACATAAAGAATATAGGAAATACTTTCTTCAAATCGCAAAATTGGGCAGTGGCAGCTAAAAAATATAGTAAAAGTTTACGGTAAGGCTATCATCATTCAATCAGGTAGTTCCTATAACCCAAATTAATACTGCTATCAAGCAATGATATGTGTATTTAAGAAGTGCCGGTTGCTGTGCTCGTTACTTTTTCTTCCTTTTTTAAAAAAAGAGCCTTCTGAATCTCAAAAATACCTGGTTGATTTTTAGCTACTTATTCAGGTAGGTCTTGTACTGATTGCTAGGTAAGAGCTATAGGCAGGAAGTATTGTTTAAAACAGACTAAATTTACTTTTTTAATACTCTTGCTGTGCTGGTGCATAACTGGGAAGAAAAGCACAATAGTATAGTCAGGGTAGTTAATGGACAGGAAAGGAGGGATTTCTCTGATTTCTGAAAACAAGTAGGTTTAGGAAATTGTTACGTTCAAGAGAGAGCACCCCCAAATGTGACCCTTATTAATTTTTTTTTTGAGGCTCCATACCATCATCCTGACTCCATGTATAATTCGGACTTACCTTTAAAATCATTGTCGTTCTGCTTTTGTTTCTATACTGCTCCTCTGCTCCTTTCTTCTTTTCATGCTTTTTGCTTTATGTATATGAGCTTCTTGTGAAAAAATAAGTTATACTGACCTTTATCATGGCCTTCTTATTGATCACTGGTTAACTAGTGGTAATTATAATGAAAGAAAAATAATTCAGGCGTATTTAATGCTTCAGCTGACTGGGTTTCAAACAAATCATGTGTTTTTGAAGCATAAAAATGAATCCTTTAATTACAAGTGTCAATCCAAGATAGAACATCTCCCCCTGCCCTCAAAAAGCCTGTCATAGACCCAACAGAAACCCTGAACTAAACAGGATTTCTATGTAAACCTTTTAGAAATCATACAGAAAAAAGGCTGGGATGGCTGGAATGGATCTTTAAGGAGCTTTGTGTTGTATCTGTCCACTTCCTCACCCCATTCTTAGGTAAATACCAGGTATAATTATGCCATCCCTTGCAATCAGTTGTCTTGCTTACTCTTAAGCACACCCAATGAAGGCTTTTCCAGTTTGAGCAGGTGGCTTCTATTTGGTGCTTATTTGTCCTTGTGGATGGAAAGGACAGTAACTTTTCTAGACTAAACAAATCTGATCATTCCAGCTGTTCTTTATAGGTCATACTTTTGTGGACATGTCCTGTTGTTGTATCTTAAAATCTAATACTTTGTGTGGGGTGGTGTACTTCAGCTGGCACTTTGCCAGGACTAGTAGGAACAGAATAGTTCTTATCATCTCCCATGTCTTATGTACAGCTCACCTAGCAAACCCTCTGGCGATGTTGGTTTTTTCTTTTTACAAACCATAACCATTATAACCTTCTGTTCTTTTTCTTGTCTTATTGCTGCTTAACCGTTTTTTTTAATATGTAAGAATTGACACCTTTTTGTCAAAAAATTTATTACGTCCTACTATCTCTCTTGATATTCATCTTACTGGTTTCTTTGACTTGGAAGCTCTAATTTTATTTCCAGAGTGGTTGCAGTCTTTAATGTTTTGGTGTGATTTATAAATATTAGTAGTGTATTCTGTTTGTTTTGAACACAGTTTTGTATTATAACTCTCCTTACCTTTTTACCGAATTCTCTCTCTTCTGGTCCTTGTTTTTTGCATGATGCCCAGCAAGTGGAAGACTCACTGTGACTGTCTAATTTACTTATAAAATATTGCTTTTTTTTTTTTCTGTGGTCCAAAGTTGTATACAAACCATGCAACACTCAAAAGACAAGGCATGCAAAAATTGAATTTACATAGGCACTGATCTGCAAAGACTGCATCGATCATGGCATGCTTAAAATGTATGCAAACACATGGTTTTTATTTTTTAAATAAGAACACAAAAGTTGTATCAAGTAGGCCAGTAAAAGTGTTAGAACTTATATATCCACAACAGACCTTTGCCCTTGAAATAAAAAGTGACAGCATTAGCACATTGTAAATGAAGAAGAATGAGATACAGCTTGCCTATCAATTTGCCTGTGAAATAGAGATGCAGTAAACAACGTGGCTTAGCCCTGAGCCAGTGTCAGTTTTGAACTTCAAGAAGAAAGTCATGAAGACATGAAGGAAGACAGTGGAAAAGAAGTGGGAGTTACTAATGCTCATACAGTGCCCTTCTTTACAAAGTGAAGTTAGCTTCAACTTTTAGCCATAAATGCCTAAATTAATTAAAATATTACTGAGGGAACTGAAGAAGAGTTGAAGGTTCCCATGAATGAGGAAGCTGCAGTGGTGGTGTTGACTTTTTGCCACTTATGAACAACATTTTTTGAGAATAAAGTCATTGAGAGAAATCCTAATGCTTTCATGCCATACAGAATAGTCTTAAGAAAAATAATGCTGTTAGTACAGTGGAGGGAAAAGAGTTACAGGAAGACATTTGCCAGTGAGTTCATCTTTTTTTTTTCAGGGTAGATCTTAAATATTTAGTTTAATAAATATTTGTAATAGTGGAATTGAAGCTGCTTTAAAAATACCAGTTTGGCGAGGCCAGTTCACACCTATCTGTGGAAAGATAGCTGAGGGAGAACAGAATGGAAGTTGCAACACTAATACATGCTCTTCATAAATCTGTTTTTCTGCAGGTATGTAGAAGCTTCTGAAGCAGTGGCAGAGGAGGCAGACAAACCAAAGTTAAAGACTGTTGCTTTGACCTGCGTTTTAAACATCGGCGCTTGTAAACTAAAACTGTCAGATTGGCAGGGAGCTATTGAATGTTGTTCAGAGGTAAATTTACTGTTCAGTATTTTGATTAACAATTGGCCTATACAGAAAATGGAGACTGAAATGACACGTTTTAAGAGTTTTCTGACAAGCTTATGATTTGAAAGTAAGCCAAGTAGAAGGCTGATTGTGAAGTTATTACTAACTTTCCAGTATGTTATGTGGCTTTTTAAAAAAGATTTTGGAATTGAAATGACTGATTGGAAACAAACAAAAGAGGGCTGTTGCTTATTGCCAGAAAAAGCGCACACTGTCACCATCAGTTTTGTTTCCTAAGAGCAGAGCTAATTTTTCTATTACAAAGAGTTAAATGGTCTTCAGTGAAAGAGGAATGCTTTTTGCTGGCAGAGTGGTATGAGCAAAATCTTTTACTTGCTTTTAGGTTTGATGGTCTTGTATTTTATTCACTGAAGTGACTTTTCTGACTAAAGCCCTTTCAGGTAGGCTTAGTGGTGAAATGAAACCGGTGAACAGGAAGAAAGGAGGAAGGAAACAGTAGATACAGAAATACTGAAAAATAATAGAACTGAAGAAAAAAAAAAAGGAACAGTGATATAGACATACTGACAGAATTTAGTACTGTTGAGGAAACTTTAAATAACTCAGTAAAACTCTGAGATTTTGAAGGAAACAGAGTAAAGAACGCTCTTACCTGTCCACAGAGGATCCTGAGCAGCATCTCCTAGGGCTTCATGCTGAAAGCAGGAGTCTTGGCTAATCTGTGTGTGAGGGAGAAGTCTTTGGAGAGCTGGGTTGCTTTCTAGCCTGCTGACAGCATTACCACGTGGAAAACTTCCATAAACCTATCTTCAGGACGGACGAATGGGGGATGGGGCGAGAAAAAAAATACACAAAACCTGTGTAATGTGATATCTGTCATCTAGAAAAAGGTAAAAATGGAAGCACCATTTGATTTAAGTGTTACAGATATAAATTATTAATCATAATACTTGCCATTGAGGAAAAAAAAACTTTTTTTTACCTTTAAGATTACAGAATTGTTAGGTAAAGGCAACTCCATAGCTGTAACAGACTTTGGTAATTAGTTAGCTTATGCCTCATCACAAGTGTTAAACAGAGTATCAGTGCTTTAATCAGAACACCAGTTTCCTAAGATTAACTAGTAGAGTTCAAGGTAAATGCTAATGAGAAACAATTACTTTTATGATTTCCTAAGGCCAAAGGTGTTTTAAATTAACAATCTGTTGTTCATGCATTATTTGGTGCAAATAAGGGACTAGAATGGCTGAACCTGTTCAGACAAACATTGCTTTAAAATAGCTGTAAGCACGATGGTTGAGCCAAAACCAAGGAATGAGACCTGTGCGTACACAGTACAGACCTGATTTTCTAATTCCTGACACAGAAGAGGCTCCAGGCTTTAGAGCAGACAGATCAGAACGAGTGCCCAGAGTAAGACTTCCATTGTATGAACAGCCAAAACTGAAATGATTTAAAAAAATCTGGGTGCATTGTCTGATGTCTATAATTCTTAATGAATTAAAGTTAATAAATGAAATTAATAAAGCCACACATTCATTCAAAGATATTTAATCACTCAAAAACTGTATTCTTTATAATAATTGAAAAAAAAAAAAGGGCATGCTATAGAATTATCATCTGCAGTAAGAAAAAAGAATGTGATCTTCGCAGGCAAGAAAACAACACCTAGCCAGCCAAATTAACTGAGGTACTTTGAATAATTTAAGTAATCAAATAGCGGAACAGTCTCTTTGCCCAGTCTCTTTGTAATTCCTATTTTGATGCTGGCATATACATGTTAGTGAACCCATTCAGCTCAAAAAAGGCATAATGACTGGAACTTGGCAAGGTTCCCAAAGCCTGAGCTGCGTTGCCTGCATGTATCTTTCTAGCCTTCAGTGAAAAAAGCTTTACAGGAAATCTGCGTGTTTTCTTTATGATGCCATTTGAGGGTTTTTTTTTGGTGAAGGAGCTGCATTATAGAGTTGTACTATGAGAATCAAGGTTAGGATAATTTGAAGTGCAGCACCACCTCTGCCTTGACAGAGAGATATGTACACACACACACAGAGGTTCCATTTTATCCTCATACATGCTCATCCTTCACAAAAGACCACTTCTGGTGCAGTGGCATTAAAACTGATTAGCTAGCTATTCAGTGTGCTACAGTACACCATTCCTTTTTTACACAGTTAATGTTTTGACAGCTTACCCTCAAACCAACTGGGGAGATTGTCTGCTGGTGTGAACTGTGCCATTTGTGGAGATGGGAGGCTGTGAAGTATGTGAAATGTTAATGTGACAATTTTATTACATTTACAGGCTCTTAAAATAGATCCAGCAAATACTAAAGCTCTCTACAGACGGGCTCAAGGATGGCAGGGAATAAAAGATCTCGATCAGGCATTGGTAATGATCACAATATTTAATTTTTTTTTTTTTTTTAAAGAAATCTTAACATTTAATCAGAAGATTAACTTATATTTCTCTTTCATTTAAGGCTGATCTTAAAAAGGCTCATGAAATAGCCCCTGAAGACAAAGGTAAAATAAAGCTGTTTCTTTATAAATTCCTTTTTTTTTTTTTTTTTAGAATGTAACAAAGTAACCAGGGTAGTATTTAGTAGGAAATCTTACCAGTGTGATGCCTAAAATGCTGGCTTCTAACAGCTTAAATGCTGATGTGCAGAGCCCACTAAGGTGGAAAACCCATTTTTATACAGCAGTGATGCTTCTGCTCTGCTGGGAAACCTGCTTATGTAGGTCAACAGCATGCCTCTTGAACCATCTCCCTACCTCACAGGGGTCTTTCTTACTAACTTTAATTTCCTGGTGCAATTGGGTAACTCATAAATGCTGTGGTGGCACCAATACTATGCTTGCTACACCCTCCTCTACCTGGCTAAGGGACAAGGGTTTGTTGCTGCTAGTGTCTGACCTAAGAGAAGATTAAACGCAGTTCTATTAAGTGAAATAAGTTGCAGCAGTGTGACCTGGTCTTGACATATTAGGAGAGCTACCGTAAAGAGATTACTTACCTGTATCATGGATTTTCTTTCTACGCAGCTATCCAGACGGAAACACTCAAAATCAAGCAGAAGATAAAAGCCCAAAAGGAGAAAGAGAAGGCAGCTTACGCTAAAATGTTTGCTTGATTTTTTTTTTCTAAACTTTTAAATCTATGCACTAACTCATGCAAAAGGATAAATGGAGCTGCTTCTTTCATTTGCCCTGTACTGCAGTTTTCAGTGTTTACAACTCAAAAGTCTAATAATAAAGACAAACTGTTCAAAGGTGATGCGCTTTTCTTTTTTTAAGCTGTAATAACTTGTGCTTTGTCACTCAGGTGTGTTTCTAACGAGTAAATCAGTAGGGGTTGTGTTTTTGCAGCTTAATAATTGGTGCTTCCTAAGAAGCTTGGTTTAACACTAAGACAATTCAGGCAGTTTTTATTAGAGTTTTTATTAGAGCAGGCCTGATTTCTCGTAAGGAATAAAAATGTTGGTAGACATACAACGAAGGTGTATTACACTTTTTTTAACCACTTCACAGGTTGTACTGCAGATGGGCTCCCTATTATCATCAGGAAAAAAAAAATCTTAACTGTAAATTTGATGTAAAATGCGTAACACTTAAAAGCAGTGACAATTTTCTAGACTGATGTATTTTCCCTACTGCAAGGTAGGATTACATCTAGCAAATCACTCCAGATAGAGAGAGAAAAATCCTTTTTTTAAGGGTAGCTACTAAATTCTTCCACCATACCCACAGTTCTGGATATGGCTCGTGTTATCACTGAACTTCAGCAATAAATCCAGGATCCAAAGTTCCTTTGTCAGTCCTCAGAAGAACTTTATTCTGCCTGCCACACAACTCCTGTAAAGAAGTTCTATTTAAATAAGGCAAGGGTTTAACCAGAAGGCACCAACTTTCCATTTAATGCAACAGTCATACCTAAAATTCAGAACGGCACATTAGCCTCAAACTCTTTAACATTCGAGTCAGTGCTGTACTGTAATGACAATGCAGCATAAAATACTCCAACGTTTTGGTTGGCAATCAGAAGTCACTGAATAATTTCCCGCCAATTTACATCCCATTATAAGCTGGTCCTCCTCCACCTTCAGGCACTACCCAGTTAATGTTCTGACTTGGGTCTTTAATATCACAGGTTTTGCAGTGGACACAGTTCTGAGCGTTTATCTGCAGTCTTGATCCATCTCCTGCTTCCAGAGGAATATATTCATAAACTCCTGCGAAGAGCAAAAGAGAGCTATCACTCCACCGAACAGTTTTTCCCTCTGCACGTATGCTCAACTACTTACCAGCACGTGTAACGAGGGCAGTGTATTACCAGTGTGATTTTACTGCCTGCTTCCGTGCTTGTCATGAAAGTACTGAACATAATATATTTTAAGACCTGCACTTGAACCCTCTTCTAGGCGGAAGATTGGATGGAATGCCTGAAGTAAATAGTAGACCAGGTGGACTCCTCTTAAAGTTCTAAGACTTCCGTCGTGCAAAAACAGCTCAGACACACATTTTTATTACCTACCTGCTGGACAAAATCTTTGTTCCGGTCCATCGAATACAGCCAAATTCCTGCTCACGGGGATGCTGTCATCTTTGAGAGTTAAGTGAGCAGGCTGGTCGTGTTCATGGTTTGTACCACTTAAAGCCACAGATGACAACAGATCAAAACTGATTTTTCCGTCAGGCTTTGGGTATTCAATAGGTGTGCAATCTTTGGCTGGCTTGAGCTGAGCAAAATCTGGTCCTAAATAAATTTTTAATAAATAAGTTTCAGTATAGAATTACTATAATTTACACTTATTCACAAACAATTTAATTAAGATATTTTAACTTCCCTTGTCATCAGAATAAAGTATTTATTAAAAAGTAGCTTTTTCCATGACAGGAAAATTATGCTAAGTATAACAGTGTATTAATGTCTTCATTTACAGTATATGCTAGGTAACAGGCAAGGTCTGCTTTGCTGCCTTATCATCGATTTCTTTTTTACACTATGTGGCCTCGCCTCTTGACCAGATGTGCTCCAGCTTCAACTAAGACCAGAAAAGGTTGACATACACATTTAGGATCTTATTTGAGGAGATAATGAAATTACCTGGATGTTTTAGTGTCCATGGTTCCATTCCTCTCAGTATCCAGTAAAATATACCTGTGTAAATCATTCCTCCGTACACACCAAGTATGCTATGGCAGGAGGGTCGGATGTTTCTAACCGCATACAGCTCTTTCCAGACCCAGGACTTTTTCAGGTTCTCTTCATATTCTTGCACATCAAGTCCTAAGGCAGTACATTACTTGTTAGGTACCTACAGTACATAAAGACTATCCTTGAAATAAAAAATAATTGCTGAATAAAGGCAACTGGTAGCAACGAAGGCAGCAAAATGAGAATTTCAGAATAACAAGCTAGGAATACACTACACAACATATTTCAGCCCCTTGAAGAGATGTGTTTTGTTGGCAGTTACCGGCAGTTATCTACTGCTCCTTTGTAGCTTCTATTAAATGACCCACAAGCAGCATTAAATTGCCTCAAACCTCGGCAAAATATAAACATAACCGGCCAGGTGGCTACACTGACACCTCTATGGGAAAACAGCTACTCGCTCGTGAAATCCAAGAATCGACCGGGAGAGTTCACCTGTGATCCAACAGCCAGGTTTGTAATTTTAATGTTATCAAGTTCAAAACTTTTTCCTTTACAAGTTACGCAACCGCAAGCATTCTGATTTCAGTAACTACGACTATGGCCCAATGGACGATGCCAGTGCTAGAGAACAAGTTCTCTCCCCTTGTAATCAGCAAGTTAATGAGATCTATTAGACTACAGACTTTTGATTTAAACCCTTTGATCGTATTCTTTACGAATACTAGACATTGCACACGACATATGACACATCTACTGCAGTGTAGTTAAAGTCGAGTAATTATCTTAGAAAAAAACCAGGTTTTTTCAAATGAAAATTTTCGGAGAGCTTCCCCTTTATCATTCTCCATTACTACTGTATAGGAAGAGATGTTCTAAATACTAAGTTTTAAGCCTTGTCTACACATGAAAACATACTTCAGTCCGTATTTTCTGTCTCATAAGGCTCTGAAAAAAGTTCATTATCTATGCACAGAGAAGAAAAGTGGGCTGTAATAGTCTACTGTCTTGACAAAACTGGAAACAGCTTATAAAACCTGTCTGTAATCTAGCAAGAGCGGCACACTGCCCAGTTAAGAGGGTTTATTGTTTCAGGTGGGTTCTAAGCATTTTAATGCATTACACTAGTTGAAGTTTAAAAAAAAAAAAAGCTTCAAAATTTGAAGTTCAGCAAACCCTCTGTGGTAATGTGTACTGCATGTTTCAGCTGAACGAGACCTCACTAGGACTGAATACAGGACTAGAGAAATTTCTCAAATAATAACCATGTGTCCATCTCCAGAATGACTGAAATTCTAATTGGCTTCTCCCTCTCTGTACAGTCTTTGTTAACAGATGTAAGGGAACAACCAAGACTTAAATGAATCGCTACGATGTGGTCAGGATCCAGGGATTACTATAATTTGCTTGCATTACACTTAATGGGAAATTCACATAGTCTCAAACGGAGAAGACTGTAAAATTATAAGACAGAAAAAGAGGACTGAAGGAAAAAAAGTATCCTAGCAATTAACAAAATGCTGCAGAGCAAACTTGAAAAATATCACCGTTTTGCTTACATTTAATGTGTTCTTTTTAATTGTTTTCTCTCTGATTCTGTACTCTTTCAGTAACATCTTCTAAATCATAAAGTTCTCATTTTCATCATATTTGTAGGAAGAAAATGTGCTATTCTTCTCTACTTACAGAATAAGTGCAAGCTTAGTTTTCAGATGCTCGTTAGAGGCATATTTTTCTTTTAGCAGTAGTATCAATACTTAAGAATAACTAAGCAAAACTTATTCTTTCTTAAATCATTTAACAGTATAAATCATAAATAAAGAATAGGTATCTTTTCAAATCACCACACTCGTTTCATGATTTATTTGCATTCCCAACTAATTCCTTCAGAGACATTCAGTTACTGCTGAGCTGTTGGTGGTTCCAATTGAACACAAGGTAATTACAAATCAACGTACAAGTTACAGGGTACTGTCTTACCTATTGTCTTTGACTGAAGATTTTCATTGATTAGTTGGCTAAAGATGGCTTCTGAGGCCAACATGCCACTTTTCATTGCGGTATGTGTCCCTTTGATCTTGGGAACATTCATGAGTCCAGGACTGCAACCAATTAATAATCCACCTGGGAAGGTGAGTTTGGGTATCGACTGAAAAAGAAACAGGAAGAAAGGTGGTTTGTTTGTTAGCTTTTGTGCTTTTTTAAAGTGAAAATAACATTCTGGAAATAAAACTGGCATGAAGCTTGAGTGTCCTTTACATTTTTAGACCTGCATGTGCACTATCTAAAAATACACCAGGGTCACTTCCCTGTTTTTTTTTTTTGCATAGTAAGCAAATACAAATACAGCCATTGTACTGCAGCTGAGTATAAAATAACGACAAGACAACATTTTCCTTATACCCCCTTTCCAGTTGCTTTGTCTGCAACTGTGGTATGTCACACACCAATACCGTTTTCCTCCTCCAAGCTTAAGTGAATTCTTTTATTTTTAAAAAAAGACATTTGTGTTCCTGTTTTCCACTCAGGAGTTATATGTTTCTCATCTCAGAGTTTATTATCAGTGCTTTTTTCCTCAAGTCTTTTCTGTCAAACTACGTGGTGCCCTCCTTGTCTCCCTCCAGGTCTCACTTATTTTAGAAGTTGATCAGCAGCCAACAAGTGTATTTTTGGTGCAAAATTGTTGTCTTACTCCCATTCTGTAAGAAGCACAATGTCATGGAGGGCAGTCAAGTCACAAACCTAAGACAGCCAGATGATCTGCAAACATTCAATCTATAATATTAATGTACTATGTTATATGCCTATGGATATATGGAATGTATCTAACTATGGAATACTTCAACTATCAAGACAGTTACTCTCACCCTAATCCAATGAGATTAAGATTTTAGACAGAGAACATCTTCAAAACATGGACTGACTGCAGCACTTTGAGCAGAAAGCTGTGACCAAGTCCCAGGTCTGACATTGCTGAAGGCAAGTTATGAACATAGCGTTCCTCCAAAAGTCTTTAGTACTGAGCAGTGCTTGTGAATCTGGCATCCTGCTTTTATTAAAGCTGCCTGAAAGAATTCAGTTTTTAATAGCATAAGTAATTTGACCTCAAACAAGTAGTTTTATTTAATGAAAAATATATATTAAAAAGTATCCTTTGGAATTCAAGATGATCCAAAACAAACATTTTGTTTCTTCTGCTTCTTCACTTGTTGTCTGTTTACTGTTCACCCAGGGCTGGCCATTTTTGAATATTCATATAGTAGTCCCTAAAAAAAGTTGTACTACACAGCATTTCCCCTGTGTTTTGGGCACTTTGTTTAATCACAGACTTAGTGATTCAGTTCATAAGAAAGGTAATTTAGGCTGAAAACAGAATTACAATTTATAACCTACTTTTCAGTGACCAGAAGTCGTAAGTTCAGCTATATAACAGTATTTCAAAGGAATTAATGTCCTTTCCTTTTCACAGGACGTTTGGCTGAAAACAGTTATTCTGTCATATCTACTAGGATGCAATGACGCAGCACTGACATAGGCATAAGGACATGGACCTGTTGGAGCAAGTCCAGAGGAGGGCCACAAGGATGATCAGAGGGATGGAGCACCTCTCCTATGAGGACAGGCTGAGAGAGTTGGGATTGCTCAGCCTGGAGAAGAGAAGGCTCCAGGGAGACCTTATAGCAGCCTTCCAGTACCTAAAAGGGGCCTACAGGAGAGATGGGGAGGGACTCTTTATCAGGGAGTGTAGTGACAGGACATGGGGTAACTGTTTTAAACTGAAAGAGGGTAGATTTAGATTAGATCTTAGCAAGAAATTCTTTACTGTGAGGGTGGTGAGGCACTGCAACAGGTTGCCCAGGGAAGTTGTGGATGCCCCATCCCTGGAGGGGAAGTGTTCAAGGCCAGGCTGGATGGGGCTTTGAGTAACCTGGTCTAGTGGGAGGTGTCCCTGCCCATGGCAGGGGCTTGGAACTTGATGACCTTTAAGGTCCCTTCCAACCCAAACCATTCTATGGTTCTATGACAGAAAGATTTCTTGACTAACGCTTCGAATTACATAAGAAGATGGTGATCAGGTATTTTTCTTCTGCAACAACTGTTTCACTTAATAGGTACTTAGTGACCAACATACTGTCAAAGTATGTCACATTAGTCATATAACACAAAAGGTTACGCATACTGCAGCTTTGTTAGTAATTCTCATTATTAGTACTGTGGCGCTTGGTGCCTGTTTTCACAGTCAGTTTACTGAGTTGAAGGAACACATCATGCCAACATGGCACAAGCCCTCGCTGCCCCTGAGATACAGGGTGAAATCCTTTCAGCCTTGAGCACCTGAAGAACCCACCACACTCCTGGCAACAGACAGAACAAGGCTGGTTTGGAGGAGGGAAGAAGGGGAGACTCCTGCTCCCTGCAGAGTCCTCCCCCACAGCAGACAGGGAACCCCACATTCTCCTCCCCTTTGCTCAGCTCAGGGTTGGAAATCTGTTAAGTGAGTCTAGTGTTTGATGCTTGCATGGGTCATCGATGTGAAGGTTTCTTTCCCCTGATATTCTTAATATACATTGCCCAAGAACAGCAACACTTTCTGGTTTGGTTTTTTTCTTTTCCACAAAACTCTTACATCTTTTCAAAGTTTTTGATAAAATGGAGACAAAACAGAGGTTGCATGGGAATTTTTTAAAATTGTTTGATTTTGCAATTTTAATAAAAAAAAGAAATAACAGCTATGTAGATGTAGTCTATTCAACTCTGTCCTGTCCCGTCCCCCCACGTATCCCAAAAAGATATGAAATCCGGGCAACATTCAAGAGCTTTCTCTTTCACCAACTTGGCATCACTGTATGTTAAAGACTAAAGAACACAGAATCACAGAATGGTTTGGGTTAGAAGGGACCTTAAAGGTCATCGAGTTCCAAGCCCCCTGCCACGGGCAGGGACACCTCCCACTAGACCAGGTTGCTCAAAACCCCACCTAGCCTGGCCTTGGGCAACTTGGTCATAAGGTTATCTATAACAGGCAAAAAAAGTTTAGATTGATGGTAATTTTAAACACCTATTTGATGCAATACTGTCACCAAAATGAAAACTGGTGCTACAGAACGACTTACATAAGAAAATATTCCTGGACTCCAGTGATGCAAATGAGTCAGACTGCTACAGTTATTAATCAAAGCAACACATGCAAAAGAAGAGCTAAATCTTCCTAAGTGACTCATGAATAAAGCTTTTTTTTTTTTTTACTGAAAGCATGTATTAAAAAAAGCCATTTAAAAGTGTGACTTCATGATTAACTAGACAATTCTACCTACAGGAAATGAAAAACCCCCACCAACTAATAAACCCCATGGTTTTATGTTAAGAACAGTGCAAACTAAGTGACATGTTTTAAGTCCAGCAAAGAAGTCCAAAGACTACGCAGAGATGCGCAAGAGCTGTAGTCCTACTGTCTGCGTAACTTAGCACAAACAACGTCTGTAAGTGACTTAAAAAATACCATGTTCTTTCAGCCATATGTTTCAAGCAGAATAAGGAGTATGCAACTGAAGTCACAATCTGGCTGCTTCATCAAAGCCAGAAATACAATAATGACTATCTGTGATAGAGAAACCAGTGCATGGGGTGGAAAGAGAAGCCCCTCTTATGTAAAAGTCTAGATTGAAACATCTTGGCATTTTGTATCTTATCTGAGTTAATAATGGACTGACAATGGCTTCTGAAATAAGCTAGTAACACAGGTGTGTTACAACATAATATGACATACTCCCACTTGAGAGTGGACAAAGGGATCAACCCGCAGACTGATTAAACGTGTATCACATGCATAACCAAGAAGCTGCTTCATGAACCTTTTTCCCAGGCACACACACTGGTGTCAAAACTTAAGTGCACAGGACTGTGACAAGAGTTACGCTGCTGCTGAAATTCTACTTGTATTGCAAAAGCTGCACAAAGCCACATTTACCCCAAAGAAGAGGTTCAAAAAAGAAAGACAAAGTAGTCAAACAGCAGAGTGGAATGGCTCCACATGCAGGTTCTGGATCATGAACACTCAGGCTAGTTTTAAGTTCCAAACTGAAAGGAACATCTAGAAGATGGATCTGGGAGTCCAGGACACACAGCCACGTCCCGTGTTTCAATATTCCCACGAGAAGCCAACAGGTTGAAAGGACTTTAGTTGTTAAATATAAATTCTAAACTATTTCTCCTGCAAATCGTTCCAACCCTTTCAACTGACCTTAAGTCCTGATTAATACATTTTTAAAATTTCACCTTTTGGACTCTTTAAGGGAACAAAATGAACAAGCTATTCCATCTCCCAAGAAAGTAGAAATTCAAAGGTGTGCATTAAAGATACTGAAGGTATCTGTACTTGAGGAGGTGAAGACTTTTATCTGCCAAGCTACGTAACAATTTCAGCACCATCACTGACTTAAGGGTCAAGCACTGGAAAGAAGTTCCCTCTGCTAGGATAAACAAGTAATTTGGAAAATATGCCACCTTGCCCCAAAACCCACAAATAAAGCCCTTTGAGTGGTCCTACCTTCTCTTCCCCAGGGTTCCAGGCACAAAAAAGAATTATCTGTACCTTCTTTGCTGAACACATTTGATTGCAATCTAAACTCTACTTTGTATTTCATTTAGAAAGTAAAGTGACTAGGTTTTTAGTATGACAGAGTCTAAGTCTAGCAAATCTCGGCAGCCAGTATCCAGCAAGACAACAAGGCTTTTCCGTCCAGCAAAACTTCTGGCTTTATTCATCTTTGTTATAGTTCAATTGTTTCCCAACAACATGCAACTTGAATCTACAGCACTAAAAACATGGCTATAGAGAACTCAAAATAAAAAAACTTCATGAAAAAGTTACCTGGAAACCACCTTCATTCAATGCTCTGGCACCATACGCAATCCGTGTTCCACCCTCCAAAGTAGGCTGTACGCTAGGATGGTGCTTCCACCTCTGAAACTCCCTAAATGGATTCAAATAGGGATTTTGATAATCTAAACCAACCTTTGGAAAAAAAAAAAAAGTTGCAACATTAATGAAAATAAAAGTATGGAATTTCAACAAAAGTTTGAAAAGAAAACAATCACACATTACCACATCAGCTCTTTAAATCTATTTTATACTCAACCAACCTCAGGATCTTTCTACTTGGAGAAACTACTGCCAAAAATACATTCTATTAACAGTATAGTAGAAGCAAATCTGAGAATTTGCTGCTATAATACTCTTCTCTGCCCTACCTGGAACCTGAAGCATGGAAAACATTCAATTGCACTGTAACCATCTTCCATCTGTCTTTGAAATAAAATAGTGAAATTAATTAAGTATGGTTTAATGGGCACAATAAGCAAGAAAACTTGTTTTAAATTTGTGTTTCAAAACCTCTTTGCCCTAGAAAAGCTTGAAGAAGAGGTAAACAATTATTTCTAGATAATTATGTCCTTGTGCTTGTGTATTTTTAACAATTCTTCACTTCTTTAGCAGAGTGAATTATCATTTCCAATTAGGTGAGCCATTGTAATAAAGCACAGGGGAGCAATGATGAAAGCAGAAAATGGGCGAAAATGACTTTGCCAAATGGCTGGATGCCTAGGATTCTTATCTTATTTGAGAGTTTGCTGAAAGATATACTCTGCATTTCCCATCTTTAATATACTCTTAAAAGGACCTATACTGACCAATTTTCTGTTTGGGAAAAGGGTTATTTCTGGTTCCTATAAGCTTTATTTGAGACAAATAGCAAAATAAATCATGAGTCAGCAACAAACAGTACTTTGATTTCTCTGGCAGCTCACTGCTTTTTGACCACTGCTTGCATCTACTATCTTTGCTGGATAATGAATGATATTCAAAACAAGTGCAAGATAATCCTACTACAAGAATCAGCTCAGACTGACATGGGTGTAAAGTTCAAAGACAAAAAAGTGCTTGTATGTTCACACAAAAGCTGATTTTCTCCTATCTAAACTGGAGATAATATAAACATTACTGACTACCATCCTCTGTAAGAATCAAAGTCCTCTACCCTTCTAAAAACAGAATTTGAATGTCTACCGTCCATACTTATTAATTCCAATATTGGAAACCTGCACAGGACAAGTATGCATGTCTGAGAAAATCTAACAAGTTTTTTCAATGTTTCTTACAAAACAGCTAAACAAAAACACAGCTTTCACCACACACACTCTGGAATCCTTCTGAAATCTAACAGCCCAAAGGGTCACCTCAGTCCCATGCTGCTAAAAGTCCAGATTGCGTCCCTGACTCTTACAACTTTTCTGTATAAAGCACATGCACAGGATAAATAGCGCATGCTTCATTTAGGACTGTAGGTGCTAGAAAAACATTCTCTACCTTTGCTCTTTGCACCACTGGCTGGCAGAACGACACAGTTTCTCCCTAGTGATCTCAATGCTTCCGATAAAGAGGCAGTAAGAAGGAAGAAGCTGCCGGTCCAATTCAGAAAGACAGTTGCTAAAGAGGGCAAGTCAAATAGGGGCGTAGAATGATGAGAACAAACTGAAGATCTCAGAAATGGAAGGGATGCTACTTGTGGAACCACAGAGTGCTTCTACTTCATATGCTTCTCTCAAAAAGTCCATATGTACCCAAGGTTGTCACACGAATGAGGAAACTGAATTGTACAAAGTATATGTGATTTAGGTATTTCCTAACCTGCAAAAGTTTTGTGAGCACAGTTTTGATTAACCATGTGGTGTTCACTTGGCTAAAATTTGTTTGGTTTGCAAGAAGATGTATGTGCAAGTTTTCCATTTTGTTTTTAATAAAAGACACTGGATTAAAGGCAGATCAATATGACAAATTAACCTTCTCTAATATGAGAATAAACATACTTAAGACTGAGAAAATACTAAATTTGGTCTGCTGCTATTCTTGTTTCTTCATCTTCACATTAAAACAGAGAAAACAAATCGCATAAATATGAAGGCCAAGCAACAAACAAGCATGAGAAAACCAACTTCACTTACCACAAATCCAAGAGCAACTAAAGGTTCACCCTCATTTAAATGGTAAAGAAAGGATCCTCCATATGTATGTCTGTCTAAAGGCCAGCCTACAGTATGTTCTACTCTTCCTGGTTTCCATTTCTTTTCATCGATAGTCCATAACTGAAATGAAGATCAGAAAAAAAATTACTTTCTATTGCAAAGTAATGGCCTTTCAATAATATAATAAAAGACAAACACACAATTAAATACACAAGAAAGTTAATTTACTGCTACAACCAATGCATAAACTCATACAGCAAAATATCAGGTAATAAGTAGAAATACTTGTTTTGGATTACCATTTAAGAATTTCCTAATACTTCTCTTTCTTGAAATGTTGTGCATCAGAAAACACGACTGAGACTCCAGCATTATGCCCAAAACTTTCATTCAACCACATATTAGTGACTTTGATAGATACCTCTGCTAAGGAATGCAATGCTTACTCTTTTCTTTAAAAGCTTTATGTTTTCATATGAATCACTGCAACTTCTTCACAAGTGTTTCAATGTCAATCTTAACAATATGTCTGAGATGATCCAAACATTTGCTGTCAAACAGGTTGTCCTCTCTCTGCTCTGTCCTACACATCTCCAGTACTCATGTGACCCATGGTGAATTCACAGAAACGCTTTCATGTTTCCCCTAGCCTGTCAATTTTCTGCTCATTTCACAAAACATCTCTTCACCATGGAGTTATGTGCCAGGTGCAGTCTAATGACAGAGGGCAGTCGAGCACCCTTAGATCAGCTCAAGCATGGAGGGCACATCTATGTTAATGTTCCAGCTTTGATGAAGAAGCACGTTGTTGAGTGGGACTCCTGATTGCTCCCACTTACCGTGCTTTGGGTTCACATCGTACAGCAGCCATGGAAGGCACAAACTGGATTCCTTTCACATGAAACTAAACTGTAAGACAAGCTCCAGAAGCCGATCTAAAGCATTCCAGTCACAAAAGTGCACTCAGTCCATGGGACTAAACCAAAGCTAGTACAAAGTAAAAATAACCCTGAAATGTGCATAGTATGCATATCAGCTCATCAGGACCAACTATTTCACTTTACAGATCCATTCCTATTGGACTGTACCATTTGCTAAAGCAGACCCAGTCTCATCTGGAAGCAATGGAACTCTACAGCAAACCCCTGCTTTAATGACAATTTAGGTATTAGAAATTGTAACTAAGACTATATCATATATAGGAACATCTACAGAGTGGTTAGTCTGTGCAGAAGTGTAAACTGAGTATTTAACAAATATTTTGTAGCTGGAAGCACATGCTTAAAGTATTAAGTAAAGAGTATGCTATAGTCAAACTCTGAACATATTATAAATAATACAGCTCTTTCATGAATGATATTTTCCAAGTACAAAATATTTCAAAAAGGAAATCTGATCCTTATCCCAATTTTATAAGAAGGTACTTTAGGGGAAAAAAAGGTCATCCAGGGGTTTCAGAGAGCATGAACTGCCATTTTCTCTTTTCTCTCTCTCTCTCTCTCTCCCCCTTATGAATATATAGAAAATCCATAGAAAGCCCCTCCTCCCCTCCGCAGGTAGTGAAGCCCCTTAAAATTTGGCAGCATGAATCCCTCTCTCATTTAGTAAAAGTACTAAAAACAAATTTCAGAAATAAATGTAATTTGAAATCAAACTAAGATGATAACAAAGTGAATTCACAGGTAACTCTAGTAATAACACAGATATAAGAGAAGAAGCAGCTGAAACAAAACAGTCACAACATTCAGGGAGCATCTTCTCTGATCAGCTTCAGAACAGCAAAGATTCTGAAGTCTGAAAGCATAACTCAAAATCTATCATTCTAATGTCTTACATAAATTAGCTTGAAGGCAAACAGAAACTACCTTACAGATTCACAGTACTTTCCTTAATTGTTAAAATTAAGCAGTTGATACCTCTTTCAGTCCAATGCCATAGCTCTGGGGTTGACATTTCTCCCTTAGATTGTATTTTTTGTACAGCTGTTTGGCTAGATGCCCATGACAACCTTCAGCGAAGACTGTGACTTTAGCATGGAGTTCTAAGCCTCTTTCAAAGGTAGCCTGCAAAAGTAGAACATTTCATCAGCACTTAGATCTGTGCCACACCAAACTCATAGCAAGAAATTGGGGGGTAATAAAGTGATTTTACACTACTCTATGGCACTGTCCAGAACCTGCAAACCATTGCAAGGTATGGCTCTAGTCCAGTTGTCTTTTCCACCCAACCACAATGCACCCCTGGCAAATCTTGTAAGGGGTTCCAGTAGAGCAGCACTACAGTGAACTGCCAGTCATTACTGAAAAAGAGAATCTTTTCCAGATCGAAGATATTTACATCGCATCTGCTTGTTCATGTGCTGCAAAGGAACCCTGACAGGACAAAGAATCTTAAGCAAAAATTAGAGTGAAGTTGTAGGTTATGAAGTCACATTCAGTAAAATATTGTGTGCAGCCCCCCTCCCCCCATATGACAGACACACCAGATCAGAAAAACCCGCATCACCCCTGCCACCAAGAGAGCCCACTACCTCTGAATAAAGTTACTAT
Source organism: Numenius arquata (assembly GCF_964106895.1). NCBI lineage: Eukaryota > Metazoa > Chordata > Aves > Charadriiformes > Scolopacidae > Numenius > Numenius arquata. The sequence continues at coordinate 40,700,057 of NC_133580.1, read as the reverse complement.
AACATTACACCAATCTAACTTGTTAAAACGTACAGTAAAAGTAAACTAACATTAAGTATGATTATAAAAAAAAAAATTCTCATTAAAAAATTCCAACAATAAAATTGAGAATAAGATAAGTGGAGCCAACATACTCACATATGAGCATATCAACTGCATATTTAAGTGCATTGGATGAGAGTATTACTATACTGTATTTGCAATGTTGCAATGTATTTGCAAGATTCTAAATATACATAATCTTGCAGGGAAAAAAAGAAAATGCTTGATTTGAGACAAAGTTTAATGTTGAAAAAGATAATGAAAACAGTTTTGGATTAAGATATCCAGCAGTACCCAATAAAACCATCCAAAGGTAATCCAGCATATGTCCAGGAGAAGCTTATTGCTTTGGCTTTAAATTGTCTCTCAGGTGAAATCTTTTAACTCACTGGTTGGAAACCTCTGAAAAAGGCTAGCAAATAAAAATGTTCCAGCTGGGAATTACCTTTAAATAGGAGCTACAAGATTTTGCCAATTTTTTTGTGTATTCTTTGAATTTCTAAATGTCAACATGAAAATTAATCTTACAAATTACTAAGAGACTTACAGGGACAACTTATTACTTGATCTAAGGATTAAAAATACATACTGTCTAATTTGAAGTAGATTCATATAAAATAAATCAGTTACTACAACTCCATGTTGTAAATGTCAGAAATTCATTAATTTGAAATGTTTCAGTAATGAGACAGTTGCTTTTCACCGTTAACATCCTTCTCCAGCATCTACACAAGAATCAATGTGCAACTTTTTACTACGTAATTTTACCATTGACATTTTTGTTTGATTGGTGCTGACTGCAAGGTGAAACTCTATTGATTAACCACAGTCTATTTGATTAAGCTCTGTACAAACACATTGAAGATATTCTTGCCTTGAAGGTTATACAAACTATGTTTATTTACCTGAACTTTTACATTCTGGAGGTATTATCAGCTGACCTAACTGTTTGTTAAAAATTTTTGAATACTCAAAAAGTTTGCAGTAGTGGCACAATAATTATGTACATTAAAGAAGGCAATAGACACATTCTTCCAGAATAAATGAAAAAAAGTAAAAATCTAGGTTTTGAGGATGCTTAAAAAAAAAAAAAACAACAAAAAACCAAAAGACATAGTTCCTTCCCACTTTAAAACAAAACTAACCTAAACCCCCAATTAATCTTCATTACCGTACCACGCTGTACGCGTGACTTGCGCCTCCTACTGGACAAAATGCATATCTGAAAACAGGAGCCTGTGTGTCCCCTACGGGGCACAGACAACACTGTATTGTAAATATATTACTTTTTCCTGCCATCACTTCCTCCTCTATTGACTATATTCTCTCAAAACAAGAATGAATCTTTTCTTCTCATCCCCTGCCTTAAATGGGAAAAAAAGCCCACACTTTCATGTGAAAGTAAACACCTCTTCAAAACTCTACGTAACTAGTAAGAAACCTTATAAAAGAAAGTAAATCTTAAGAAAAAACTTGTACCCATAACTTATGTAGCCAAATAATTCCCTGTAAAGTTCCTCTGAGTTATTCTGAGGTGCCAAATTCTCCATACATATTGCACAGTGAAGCGACACGCTTACCACAGGTTCTAGATTCCACTAAAAATCAGCCAAAGTCCGACACTTAGTGCAGGGAGTCACCTTCTGGATACAGAAATGTGACCAACCAGCAAAAAGGTACAAAGATTCAATGTGTACCTTGCCCCAACAAGGTAGACAGACTGTCAACAAATGTGACTGCAGTTGTCAATATCAAAGAAAACAGATCAGCCAGAAGCACACTCTCTTGCATGTTGCTAGTTACCAGCTGGACAACAGCTTCCTATTTCACCTTCTCACCTTTTTTCTAGGAGTTCCTGGAAACCTTTCCTTTGTTTCTGGATTTTACACATGCCAAAGCACCCTTGCAATATTTCCTTAAGTCACCCTCAAACAAACCTCCTTCCTGCAAAGGCTTTTTCTACTAATCTCAGAAGAAGTTCACAACGTTCTGAGACCAGAGCTTTCACAGGTAATCCATTTTATATACAGAGAGAGAAGACAGGTACTGAATTTTACACTTTTTCTCAGGCTGCAGCAAGACTACTGACAGCAGTAGAAGCAGATATACCACAATTTCCATAATTAGACCTCTAGTTATGGGGAAGAGAGCTACTTACTTTAGGTGCTCCATCCTTTTGGATGCCTACATCATTAGTTGCTATCCCTTTCACGCTACCATCTTCATGAAAAAGAACCTTTGGAAATATTTAAACAAACAATTGAAACATTTTAATGATCTGTCATTTGAATCCATTCATAAAAAGTGTTAATGCAGAACTTCTAAGCACTACGCCTTTAATGGTCAAACTTGAAAATTATGTATTTATTAGCATACTGTATGATTCACTTGCACTTTGCTGGATCTGGGCCAGGGAATTTAGACAATGAAACAATTTCCACAATACGCTTCTTTTAAGAGGAATGTTGTGAATGTACAAGTAAACTGGGAGTTGAGTGAATAGGGGGTCAAAAAAACCTTCTCATATACACATTGATGTGATTATTACCTCAGCTGCTGCATAGCCTGGATAAATTTCAACACCCAAAGCTTCTGCTTGTTCGCCAAGCCAACTCACAAAGTGGCCCAGACGTACAATGTAATTTCCATGATTAACCATTGGAAGTCCTAAGCAAAAAAAGACACATACACAGAAAAAGCAGAACACTAAGCAAAATAACAACAATTCTATACATCAGATGTCATATCTTCTTCTACAACTACTATCTTCACAGTCATGTCACATGTTATTATAGCCATCACCTACAGGGACCCTATCACTGGAAGCGACTACATTCTCCATACACTTGCTATACTACATTGAATCAAATCAATTGTTTCATTCATGGAAAAGCTGAAAAAGACACTGAGAAAGATGACTTTTTACCACTTCACCAAACTTTACCTGGAAGAATTGGCACTGGAATTCTAGATTTCTTTGTTAAAATTCCAAACTTGTCTTCAGTTACAGGAGTATTAAGCGGAGCCTACATAAAAAAAGAAAATAGAAACAGTACAGAAAGTTATGTTTTTCTTGCCAATCCAACAAAACCAACAACAAATAAAATAAAATAAAACAATAAAACTGGCAGTCAATTGAAAGTTTAATAAAGCACTTCTATAGGAAAGTATCATAAGTACTTTATGAGGCAGTCATCAGGCAAGAATCAACACAACTATTGAGGTAAAAAAAAAAATGGAACAGAGCCTTGCAAATCACTTCTATACTTTGTACTATATCAGTATTCTAGACCTTTCTAAAGAAAGTAGCTCAACACGCATATTTATCCTGGTAAGACAAAACAACTAGTCAGTGGCGCACTTGCAGCTCCCAGATGACAGCTGGCTGCAAGTCAGATGGCTGTTCTGGCAGAGATGGCAGCTCATGTCTTGCTCTGTCCTAAAAGCATCTTAGGCCTCTGTTACACCACTATGTCCGCACAGAAATCAGCATACTGTGCACCTTTTCCTGAGACTATGAAAAAACTATTGTACAGAAGCCCCAAGTCTGGCATTGCTAAGAATCGACCACCTTATTGCTTGTGCATAGGAGCTGGATTCTGCACAAATGCAGTAAGCGCAGTGCATCCCGGGAGGCACCAGGCACACCGCACCTCTGCAGTAAGACTACTATATAAAAGAGCAAAGGCCACAGCATACCTGCGTAGACGTAAAACTTCAGCATTGTCAAACTAGGAAAAAGACTAAAAAGAAGGTAGGGTTTTTTTTGTTGGTTTGATAGATCAACACATTTTAAAAAGGTACTAAGTACCCATTTTAAAAAGGTACTAAGTACCCATTTTAAAAAGGTACTAAGTCGTATCAGAATGAGTCAGATACGGAGTTCATTACAAGCTACGATTAACTGCAGCGTTTATATGCTCATACATACCCCCCGCTCCTTCCAGTCTGGAAAGAGCTCTTCTAAGGACCTTGGCTCAAGACAAGCACCAGAGAGCGTATGCGCACCAATTTGAGAAGCCTTTTCCACCAGACAAACACGTATTTCTTTGCTGTGCTCAGCGGCTAACTGTTTGAGTCGAATAGCTGCAGAAAGACCCGCAGGGCCTCCTCCAACAACAACAACATCAGCTTCCTCCGCAAATCTTTCCATGTTCACCCCTTTAATAGAAAAAAAAGATAGTAACATAAGTCAATGTCCAATTTCCCCCAGCCTCTCTCTCACTAAACCTTATTCTGCGATACTGGCTACTGGGTATCCCAGAAGCGTTACTTGGCATAAAAGGAGGCTAAATATTCAACGGAATCCCTACTTGGAAGACTGCAGAAGGACATTAGTATGACAATGTAAAATTAACTCTTTTTAAATTGTAACGAGATATACTATAAAAACATATACTTGGTCTCTATGCACCATAAGTAAACATCGTCTGAGAATGTTAAGTTGGCTAGCTATATCAAAGGTACTCAGCGAAACCCTACATAGGGGAGAAAGAGAAGAAAAAAGATGCTTAGTCATATCACATGACTTTATTTTACACTGATTAATCAGTATCTTTTCTAGAATTGAAGCCATTAAAATTGCTGAATGTAGAGACTGGGATGCCCAGAGATATATATTAATCTTATTTTCTCACAAACTCTCATGGTAAGAACAACTGAAAAAATCCAACAGATATATACCTGACAGAATTAAATCTTGTTGTGATAACTAAAGCAAAAGCTGCTTATAAATTTTCTTTAAAGAACTAGGATCAAGTTAAATCTGATCCTGTTATACAGCACTAAAGACACTCATTGTGAGATAGCAACCACAACAATTCGTTTGGAATATTAGTATTGTATTTAAGAGTACAGAACTTCTGTAAAAAGAAGAAAACAGCAACACATTTCAGTGTCTTTAAAACTGAGCAATAATAACAATAAAGAAACATTGAAAGAATACATTTTTTCACTTACCTTCCCATCGTTTGTCTTTGTCCCGAGGATGAATTGTATAATGCGTAGTTATGCGAGGCACAGAGGCAGTAGATGCACATCTTGCAATATGCAGTGATGGAAGGCAGTCTCTCTTTATCAACTTCAGAGCATGAAAGCACTGACGTACTGTAAAAACAAGAAACAAATTTGTCAAATGAGTAATTTTCCAAATTTTTCGACTTTTCAGACATGAGTGGCACAACAAATTTGACAGCACCCCCCAAGCCTACCAGGTGATGTCAGGATGAGGAATCATAAACACAGATTTTTAAATTTTCAAGTTAGGAATGCACTGTATAATTTTATATCAGAAAAAAAAAAAAAAAAAAAGGAGTAAAGCCCTTGCCCTGTAGCATTCTTCACATAATACCACCCACTTCTGCGAGCTGACATAGGATAACGTGTGTACACAGGTGAAACACATTTTAAATTCCCATTTCACTTCGAACTTCAAAAGATTTAGTTCAGACTTCATTTAAAGTTACCAAACAACGTAGAGATGGGACATGCAAGTTCATCCCTTCTGACATCTCAACGCATTTTGAGGCACAATTTGGGCTACTGATAGTAGACAGTTCATCTAAAGTAAATGTCATGGTCCGCTATAAAAGCTCAGACTCAAAACCAAGTATACATTAGTCAAAGGTAGGAACAGGAGATACAGTGAATCTCTACCTTTGCTGCAGATACATTAATTGTTGCAAGAACAAATTAGAATTTCTTTTTAAGCAAATGGACCAAATGGAATTTTAAAATTATCAAAATAAGACTCTTCAAAAGGGCTATTACATGTCACATCCTTGTTCTAATTTTCCTCTTTCACAAAAAAAAAATATGAAGATGTGTGCAATTTATACTCAGAAAACTAGTATGGTTAGCACCAAAACTAGTTATAGTTAAAAGGTCTGTCAACTAATGCACCATGACAGGTATTTTTCCTTCCTTTAAGGATTCCCTTTCTCTAATTTCAGGGATGAAGGAGGAGAATACTGTATTTAAAACAGAGTATTTCTGCAAAACTCATAAGCAAAATCACCAACATTCTAGGACTGAAATGTTTTATTGAGAATGGTGATTGGCAAGACCAGCACAAACACTCTCCATTATAACTCCACACAGTGACAGTCAGGATACTGGTCTCTATGTGCAAGGTAATAAGTATTATCTACGTCGGTTTCTTAGCAGGAATTTTGTATTTAACTGACATAACATAAAAGCTATTATCATACCATCTCATGACTCTTAATGATCCTTTACCTGCAACGAGACAGGATCTGAGAAAAAGCAATGTATCTTATAAGCATAACAACTACACCTATATGTCTACATTTAAACGTAACACCCAAACTTAATTTTTGAGATATTTTTATTTGAGCAGACCTGATGGTACTATGAGTTACACAGTATAGTTAAAACATGTCAATTAGCTCACACACACAGAAAAGAAGCGATATTCAGCTCAGAATACATGAAATAACGACAAAGGTAGGTCCAAGCCCTGGACAGGTAGGTTCTTCCCAGGGAGGGAACTGAGCTTGTGCTACCACGCTGCTGAGAGAGAGCTTGGTGACCTGAAGTTCAACGTTTGCACGAAGCAAGCAATCTTTAAGAAACTTTACTCTTCCGCAGCTCTTCAACAACTGCTGCCAGCACGCTCGCTGGCATTACCATTACTTCGTCAGTAAGGGCACGGGTACAATCGCTTTATTTTTATCCTTTGAAACGGGTGACACCTAGCATCACTCCAAAAAATATTACATTTTCGACGCACCCCGTTACAGACAGGTAAGAGGCACCGATAACCCGCGGCTGGGACCCGGCCGGCGCTCACGCCGCTCCGCCCCCGCCCCGGGAGCACCTTCAGGCGCACGGACGGAGGCCTCTGGGCTGGGACGGGGGGCCCCGGCCGCGCCGCCGCTGACACCCACTGCGGGGCATGGCCCCCGCCCACAGGATCCCCCACTTCGCCCACAGGATCATCCTCCCCACGCCCGGTCCCGGTCCCGGTCCCGGTCCCGACCCCGCTGCCGCCCGGACGCGCCCCAGCCGCGACCTTTGCTCTCCCTCGGCACCGCGCCAGCCGCCGGCCCAGCCCGTCCCCGCCCCGCCGAGCGGCGGCCGCCCCAGCCCCAGCCCCTCGGGACGCCCAGCCGCCCCCGGGGCGAGCCGCCGCGTTACCTCGGCTGGAGGACGGGCAGCGACACAGCAGCATGGCGACGGCAGCAGCGGCCCCACGACCCCCCTCAGCGCACTCCGCTCCCCGCGACCGCCCCCCGACCAGACCGCGCCTGCGCACTCGAGTGCCGGCGAGGGGCCGGGCCCGCCCCGTCCCACCGGCGGGACTACCGCTCCCAGAGCTCCCGGCGGCACGACCCGCCCCGGCTTCCACGGCGGCGCGAACCGGTTCGCTCGTCTGACATCTGAAGGGGCGAGGCCCGGAGGAAGCGGGACGGCGGCGGGAGAAGAACTACCGCTCCCGGCGTGCAGCGCGGCGGCCCCGTCCCGCCCCTCACCGGTGGAAGCCGGGGCGCCGGGGGCGGGCTGGGGGGCGGGGCCGGCGAGAGGAGCGGGAGATGGCTGAGGCGGGGCCGCCGCCGCTGCTCGCAGCTGCACCCGGGGGATCGCCTGCCGCCGAGCCCCGGAGGACCAGCGAGGGGTCGCGGCAGCCGGAGCTGCCGGCCGGCGACACGCGGGAGCTGCTGGAGGAGGTGGAGATGCAGATCGGCGACGTGAGTGCCGGCGGGCGGGAGTCCCCTGAGGGAGGGCGCCTGCGGGGGCAGGGTGCCGGGCGGGCAGGCACCGGCGACTCCCAACCTCTCTGCCGTTCCTGCAGGCCGCCTTCTCGCTGGCGAAGATCCTGGAGGCGACGTCTGCCGTGTCGGCCCAGGTGGAGGAGCTGGCTACCAAGTGCTCGGAGAACGCCCGGTTCCTCAGAACATGGCGGGACCTGCTGAGGGAGGGGTACGAGTCCCTGAAGCCCAGCGGCTGAGCCGGGTCGCGCCGCGCTGCCCGCTGCTGACGGGCTGCGGTCCGGCGGTTTTGCCGTTGTTTTGTGTTGGGTTTTTTGTTGTTGTTTTTTTTTTTAAGCGACCTTTTTTAGGGAGTTCACGTGGATTTTTTGTTTTCCCTCGGCAGCTCCCCTCGGAGTTCTTTCAGAAATACTTGATGACTCGTGTGGATGTTGTATGTAAGTCACTGAGTGAAATAACTTTGTTTAGGGAATCAGTTGTGACTTTTAGCCTCTTCCACTGCAGCTCAAGCGATCTCATACACGAAATACTCTCATACTCTCCCCCCCCGCTTTTTTTTTTTTTTTTTTTTTTTTTGCTGATGTGGTGGATGCAAAGTTATTATGTGTGGTACGCCCAGAACTCATTACTGGTGGGGAAGTGGTGTCCTGCCAGGAGGTATTGTCAGCCCTCCTTTTTAAGAGCTGTCACCAGCAGAAACCCTGCCAACTCCAGAAAAACTTGCTGAACTAACTTCAGGTTTTCTCTATGCACGCTTTTTCTTCATGTTGAGGATGGGGTAATATACCAAGTTGTGGCTTGCTTACGAGCTTTAAATAAGCCCCATATCCCAAACCTTACTATTTTTAGCAGTATTGCAATATATTTCTATAAAGCTGCAGACTTTTTGCAAGATGTTTGATTACTGCAAACAATTTTACACTATCTTGTGTTGTAATAAAGTGCCTTATGATGGATCATATATCTCTGCATGATAGAAACTTAATAGCGTTGTTTACTGATAGGATGGATTATTTTGAACTATACGTAAAGGCTTCCGTCAGCTAGAAGAGAATCTGTGAAATGTATTCTCCCATCTCTTGGGAGGGATGTTAGAGCTTTTTCAGTATTTGGTCCTATTTTATATCTTTGCCTTAAGCAATTACTAGTTAATTGGTCTCAAGCTTACTGTTAACATAACCTTCTGGTCTGAAAGATCGCTAATCTGTAATAAATAGCTGTACTGAAACTCCTGTACCTTTACCAGAGCAATGTGAAAAAAGTAACGCTAAAATGCAATGGGAGGCTGCAGGAGAACATAGCTGTACCATGATTTATTAGTCAGACTGTTTTTATTGGTAGAAGGACTTTTTTAAAAGACAAACTGTAGTTTTCTTATCAAAACAATAAAGATGTTACCAAAAAAAATCTGACATAATGAATATTCTGGTGTTAATCATAGAAAAAAAGATTATATTGAATATATCCATAATCAACTTCAGTGAAAGACAGAAGTAATGGTAAGGACAGGCATCCTTGCATATCTCCTCAAAAGCAGTTACAGTCATTGTGAGGGCTTGGCCCCTCACAGTACACAAGTTCTATTAAATTGAGGTTCTAATTGCCGCAGTTAAAGGCAATCCACTTGGCAGGATTTCACTTAGCTGTTTTTAATCCCACAACCCAAAATGTTGCTAATTGATTTTGAAAAGAAGTCGTTTTGTTCAGCAGATAATCTTTTATTTCAATAAAACATACAGTAGTGGAAACAAGATGCTTAACAATCTTCAATTTCAAGATAATCCAAAGTTCTGTAAACAGTTGAAGTGTGAGTCACACTTTTTTAATTCTACTTCTTACACTGTTAAGAAGTTAAGTGCAAACATTGGAAGTGTCTTTTAACTTCATTTTAAAAAGCTTCAAATCATCAATGCAAAAGAAGGATTTCTTTTACCTTTGTGGACTCCTAGGCTATCGCTCTGTGAGCACAGTACTGAAAGAACTAGAGAAGCTGTAGTAATTCATGATGGAAAAGATTCTCTTTGGTAAGTGTATGTGAAGGAAGTACCTTTAGAAGATTGTTTCAGATGAGATTTTTTTTTTTTTTTAACCCTTGTAACACTGGGAAGTAAAATAATGCCCTAAAAGTGCTGAGTGGCTGTGCTCCTTAAATTATTTTAACTGTAGTGCATCCAGTCAGATGCACAAGATGATTAAAATGTAGGTGTCATGACATCTACTAAGTCTTCTATTTGGTCGTCTCCCATTATTCCACATACAGAGATACACACCCTAAGACTGAAATGTTCTGAATTCTGCAAGCTGTGGGGAGCTACTTATGGTAGCCCAGTAAGAAACAGTCAGGAAAAGAGCAGCATCAAGTTGGGATACTTAGTCCGGTTTTTCCGGGGAAGGATGCTCTTCTGAAGGAGGAAACTTCCAGCAGGTACAGCTGGGGGACACTCAGTTTTTTGAGGAAAAAACCTTCCCTTCTCCCCCCCCCCCGCAGTTCTGGTTCTATCTGAATAGAACAATCATCACAATTTCAGGATTGTCTTTACATGAGTGGAATTGTTGGTAATTTTTTAAAAGGAATAAAATTTTCACTTGTTTGGCTTTGACAAATATAATAAACTGGTCTAATTGTGAAATTTAAATATTTTTCTTAAGTCTCTTACTCCCTAAAGACTTTAAGAGCTGCTGCAGCCTAAATAGAGCCAGTCAGAAATTTTAAGGAGGGGAAAAAAAAATTCTTAATGAGGACACCAATCAAGTCTTTAAAAAAATTCAACTGTTGAAATAGAGAATTTAAAAAAAAAAAAAAATTTAATTAAAATAATCCTTTTTCCCCCCAAAGACAGATGATTTTGAAACATTCTGCTTTCTGGGTGAGGTATTTTAAATAACAATTCATTTTTTTTCCACACTCCTAGCTTCTGGGTGGAAAAAAATCAAACAACTGACTTCTCATCATGATCTAGGATAAGTTGTCAAAATGTCAGGTACCGTCGTGAGTTGGTAAAATTATTATTGTGTCAGTTCTACCTGCAAACAGACACGCTGCTCCCTCTTCTTCCTGCTTTGGTTCAGGTGAGCCCAGGCGTCATACGTACCTCCCTCATTTTTCCTCATTGCTGTAAAGCAGTAAGCCCACAGGTGTGAAGCTAACAGTGCAGATGTCACCGTGAAGATTCAAAATGTATTTATTTACGTGTATGAGTTTAGTCTTGTTGACTGTGTAGTCACCGAAGCGTCAGAGGAGTCTGTACAAAGCACAGGCTTCGTTAGCTTTGGTGCGATTTCATGCATTGGCCACATCTCTACCCAAATGAATGACGGACCGTACATTTTCCGATTGCCTTTACCTCTTTTGGATCTTCTTTGTCTGTAATTATACCAAACCTGATGAATCATTTCTTTGAAAGGTCGTGTAGTCAGAGTGTAGAGAAGAGGATTCAAAGCACTATTTATTGGCAATATAAAAATCACCACCCAAGAAGTTATGGTACCTTAGGAAGGGAAAAAGAAAGGCAGCTGTAACATCCATTCCAGCCTTTGTACCCGTTAATTAATACAAGCACTTGATGCCTGTGCAGCCCAGCTTCCTGGCGAGAGGGGGGTCAGGCACTCCTAGGCTGAGTTCATGTCACAGCAGGGGCTTTTCTTTTTCTTCTCACTGTTATGCTTGCACTGCTCTGGTAGCCCCCACTCTGTTTCCAGGACTCCCTGCAAAACTAGACATTTTTCACTCTCCCAGTAGTTCCATTTATCCCTCTTACTTTGCTGCACCATAGCTCTCTATTAGCCCTGGCACGCTTCTTGTTCTGGCCGAGTCCCATTTCTTTCCCCCAAAACTTTTTGTTTCTGCTTTGCTCCCTGTCTCTTCCTGTGACTAGTGACATCCAATCCTAATGATGTCCCTGATGTCCTGTCTTCCTGCAGAGCGATATCCTCCAGTCCCTGTATCCCCTCAGAGGCTGGTTTTCTCCTCTGCACAAAGAATTCAGAGAAGGGAGAGGATTAAAGTGCTGAAAGATGTTAGCGGGTGCCCTCTGTTGCACTGTTTGATTTCTAAAACATAGTACTGTTCCAAGCCACAGAAAAAGCTTAATTCTCTCTCCCCTTCCCCACGGTTTTTCTGGCTTTACGACTTTTGTTGTAATACCAATACATTCCTGCTGGTGCCTGTAACATTGGCTACAGTTTGGGAAACAAGCAGATGCTTAGTTCCAAAGTTGTCACAGTGTATCCCCAAGGAAAAATAAATGCTATCAGATGGGGCTTAAAACTCTCCGTGATGACATAGACAGTGAGACCAAGTGCACCCTCAGCAAGTGTCCCGACAACACCAAGCTCTGAGTGGTGCAGTCAACACGCTGAGGGAGGGGATGCCATCCAGAAGGATCTGGACAAGCTCAAGAAGTGGGCCTGTGTGAACCTCCTGAGGTTCAACAAGGCCAAGTGCAAGGTCCTGCACCTGGGTTGGGGCAACCCTCGGTATCAATACAGGCTGAGGAATGAAGAGATTGAGAGCAGCCCTGAGAAGGAGGACATGGGGGTACTGGTAGATAAAAAGCTGGACATGAGCCAACAATGTGCATTCACAGACCAGAAAGCCAACTATATCCTGGGCTGCGTTGAAAGAAGCATGGCCAGCAGGGCAAGGGAGGTGATTCTACCCTTCCACTCTGCTCTGGTGAAATCCCACCTGCAGTACTGTGTCCAGCTCTGGAGCAGAAGAAGGACGTGGACCTGTTGGATTGGGTCCAGAGGAGGGCCACGAAGATGATCAAGAGGGATGGAGCACCTCTCCTATGAGGACAGGCTGAGAGAGTTGGGGTTGTTCAGCCTGGAGAAAAGAAGGCTCTGGGGAGACCTTATTGTGGCCTTCCAGTACTTAAAGGGCGCTTATAAGAAAGATGGGGACAAACTTTAGCAGGGCCTGTTGTGATAGGACAAGGTAATGGTTTTAAACTAGAAGAGGGAAGACTTAGACTAGGTCTCAGGAAGAGGTTTTTTACACTGAGGGTGGTGAAACACTGGCACAGGTTGCCCAGAGAGGTGGTAGATGCCCCATCCCTGGAAATACTCCAAGTCAGGTTGGATGGGGCTCTGAGCAACCTGATCTAGTTGAAGATGTTCCTGCTTATTGCAGGGGGATTGGACTAGATGACCTTTTAAGGTCCCTTCCAACCCAAACTATTCTATGATTCTGTAATGTATTTAACTTTATGAAATGAGTAATTACTGTTTAATCAGGTTTATCTAATGCAGAACATTCATTTGCTGAATAAAAAATAAGGTGCAATTTTTAGTCTTTTAGGCTGTTTCCATATGCTGATATTTCATAGCGTAAAGAAGGTAAGCACAGCTTTACCTAACTTGATGTATTGAACTGTTAGTCCATAAAATACAGTTATTTCAGGGTAAGAATTGTATTATTAAATCAAGGTAGGGAACATTGTATTGTCCTGAGCCATATTTAGGCAACAAAACCAACAAAACTGAAGATGAGAAAAGCCAATGCAATTCAGCCTTGGTTTTCAAATACATTTTGTACATTTTATAGATATTCTATGGAGACAGACTTTAACAATTCGAATTTTGAGGTTTGTTTTGGCAGACTAAAAGGTGACCACTCTTTGATTATAGTGATATAGCTCAATGCAGTAGTAAAACTATATAGTTCATTATGTTGTGTGAACATATATATAGATATGTAACATAAAGTTCGTTATACTAACATAGTTCAATATATTCAATTCTTTTTCTTCTAAAGTACAAACAACGCTCTTCATACACACACAGTTGAAACAGCGTCACAAAAGAAAGGACATACCTGGTATTTCTACTTGGAGTAGAGAAAGGAGTTTCAAAATAAAAATGGGTATCCAACATAGTGCATCAGTAAACACAATGAAGAAAAAACGTTTAGCAAGGATCATCTCTTTTTTAATATGATTCCGAATTTCAGTAGCCGTAATAGCTGTTTGGTGAACACTGTAGAACATACTCCCATAGGAAAACACAATGATGATAAAGGCTGCCAAGTTTACACCTGTTTAAGAAGTTGAAATGCGTTATAATTTAAGAGCATAATGGCAATTTCACATCACGTATTTGCAGGCTGGGTAGTAAAAAAACATGTTTCATCTAAACTGCTGGTCCCATAGAATTAAGCGGCCCGAAGATCTGAGTCTGTATTCACCTGAACACTGAATTTTCTCCTCTACTCAGTTATTTATTTAATTCTGTGTCACCTGATAAATGGCTGCCATATGATCCAAACCATGTAGTTCTCCTCTGGCCTTACCAGAGGAGAAAGTCTGTTCATTCAGGAACTTAATGGTCATTAGTTTCATTTTACTTTTTCAGCCCTTCGTGCATCCAATATAGTGAAATATTCAGGCTGGAAAAAGTCTGTAAGTGCTTACTACTGGAGCATCTAAATATGAGGTGTGAATATCACAGCAAAACTATCTTATTTGTGTTAATTTGTTGAAAATTAAGTTCATTTGGAGCTCTAATTGTATATAAAGAAGAAATGCAACTTACCTAAAAAAATTACAACAGAATAAATCTGACTTCCTGAACTTTCTGTTTGTTCTGAGTGAAGAGGAAAACAGACGCCGTTGGTGCCATAGTAGTTCCTGAAAAATTCCTTATTGCTCAGTGGGATAAAAGCAACAGCAAACCCAATTATCCAGATAAGAACCAAAATGGAAATTGTCCTGCATTTTCTGGGCTTCAAACACCTAAAAGGATAAACTATGCAGATGTATTTTTCCAAAGTCAGGTAAGTCAACAGTAAGACTGACACCTCTGTTGACAGAATAGCCAGCGATCCCACCAATTGACAATGAATACTGTCCATCCACAACTGAGCGTGCTTGTTGTATTCTCCACGATATTTAAGATCAAAAGCTCCAATCACAAATAAATATATTCCCATCAGACAGTCAGCACCTGTGGGCACAGTGCTTAACATCATTATTCACACATCTGAATTTCCCATTCTCTGTGTATACGTATATTGGAAAACAGACATACGCACGTATATATGAGTACATATTAAAAGCCAGCTAACATATAGATATAAAAATCAATAATATAGTTGGAATGATAGAATACTATTGTGAATTACAATTAAGGCAGTATAATTCAGTGCCATTCCTTTTTTTTTTTTTTTAAATTTTTAGTTGGACTGATGACCTATGGTTCATACTTGTTTGCAACCTGCTTTTTTGAAGTTCAGATAAAATTGGTTTGCAAATAGAAAAATATATGGCTTCATTTATAGCAATACCCTTGCAACCCTTTTTTTCATTACGTCTTACTCCTTTTGACATTGACATTTAGCTTGAGATAATTTGTCTTGTGTAAGGCCTCTCTGCTGGATTCAAAGCTTGGTTTTGGTTTGCTCACCTTACGCTAATTCAAAACTGGGGTGCACAGTCTTCTAAGACTGGTAAGGGCAGAGGAACTGGCAACACAGAGCTGAAGGTTTCTCAGGTATTTTGGCTAGAAGTTCTGTGTGGTGGTGTTCAGATCGTTCCCATGGTTAAACAACAAAGTTTCAAAATCACTGTCATGCTGCCTTTAGAAACATTGCAGTAATTTTAAACACTGTTGACAATTACCTTTCAAAATGCAACTAATAGCACCTGTGAAATGCTCGTAGACTCTCCTGTATTGAGACAGGGCTCTTGAGATTATGGTGACTCTGCTGCCAACTACTTAACCCATAAACCTGTCTTGTCTTTAGGACTAAAATAAAAGAGACCCTAATTCTTAACATTGGGGAACTGGGAATGATTGATTGATTTTCTATGTTTGCATAAGTAACCTTTTTCTTGTGCGAAAAATAGAGTATCTGTGTTGAACACAGTGTTCACATGTGTAAATCGTTATTTATTCAAAAATGCATAGTAAAATTTAAGTTTATGGGCCTTTGAAAAATTTGGAATTTTATTTCTCCTTGCTGACGAGAGTGTGACGCAATACCCACAGCATTAAAATCGAACATGAAACCTTTGGAATTTATCAGCTGCCTGTTGGTACAGAACAAAAGCAGCATCCAACGAGACCTCCTGATGTATAAGGTAGACAGCATTTTGTATCGTCGTTTGCAACAACATGAAAATTCAGTTAATCCAATGCTGGAAATATGTCACTATATTATAACAACAAATATTATATACGCTATGAGCAGACTAAAACAACATTCTTTTACTTTTATGCATGGATTACTCACAGCAGAGAGACATTATTGAGATGGCGTGAAGCTTATTCTCTGATCTGATGTAAGGCCTCATGCAGATAACAAAAATATTTCCAAAGCAGGTGATGGCAGATACCACCCAGACAAACACTCTCTGGATGATGCTAGCTAAAAGATTCTCAAGGGATGAAATCCCATCAGTATTGGGCTTGCAGCTGCGCACATGAGGGGCATATCCACAGTACTGGAATTTCTTAAAATATCTGGTTGTGAAAAAGAAAAACAGATAAGAAATAGTTCTAGTTTGGTTACCAGAATATCAAAACTGTCTAGTTACTACTCAGAAAACATATTCTGAAAGAAGAAAACTTAATTCAAAACTGTCAAAATCTGACAACTGTGCACATGCTGCTTTTCATACACTTTTGTTTTCAATTATCCAGTATTCTGTAAATTGTAAAATTCAGACCAAAGAAAGCAAATCTACTTACATGTGGGAAAGGTTTCTCAGGGGCTCAAACATTCTTCTGTGGATGTTTGCAATTTCAATGCCCTCCAAGCTGCTGTAAACAATATACTCTCAATAAAAAGGCCATAGAAACTCAGTAGTAAATGAACAAATTTTATGAGCATTTAATTGTGCTTCTATGAATATAGGAAGCTAGAGATGAACTTTAACTGCACGTAATCTGTCATCTCTTTGAAACTTGAACAGAAAGTCTGTGTAAAAGCTAAACTGTAATAAAATAAATTGCAGTTAATTCTAATAAACTTGCTGTTCTTCCAAAATCACAAAGGTGGCTCTTTTAGTGCTCCCAGCAGTTCAATCTCTGATTATTGTGTTACCCTTCCAAAGTATTGTTCTACTGATGTTCTTTCATCATCTCAGAAAATAATAACTTGTTCCAATAGTAATATTTTACATGTCTCTTTTGTCTTTTATCCCAGGGAGTGCTTTACTACACAAACAAACCACTGCAGGAATTCAGTCCTCATTGTGTGAAGAGCAGCAGGAAGCTGGGACACAGAACATGGCATGTAAGGGAAAACGCTGGGTTTCTTGTAACACATAAATGGGATTTCTTATTTTAAGGCTTATTTTTTAATATATAGAAAATGGCAGTATTGTTCCCCCCTGAAGTGCTAGATCAGTAAAGTGAAACTGTGTAAGTTGTTCTTTTAGAACTCCTGTATTTTTCCAGTCCATCTCATCCAGTGGTTAAATGTGCAACTGGTCAGAGGTCTTTAGTTCTCCTTGTGGGAAGCCTTATTTGAATTCACTGTTTAATGCTTGGAATGCAATATTCATGTGAATTCTGAGCACATTTAGGCAAAAGTGGAGAAAAGTACTAGGCTTACTGGTTAGTTGCTGTGAGCTGGCGGGCACTTTTGGTAGGAGACAAGAAAAAAGCCCCCAATATGGAAGTGTACTAGTTTTATTTAAGCACTGTAATAAATCTTAGGATGGTCTTTCTCCAGCCATTCTTACTATTTCAAACTAGCAAAGATGGAACTGGTGTTCTACAAACTGGTGAAATATACAGTTTCCTATAGATCTGTCTCAAGACTTAACAACTTAACTTAAAAACATAGAAGGTCACGGTCACTGAATTGCATGGGTTCTTTGATGTTAAATAATGGATAAAGTATATGCTGTAGCCTGACTGTTAGGGAGGTAATTAGTTATTCTTTTCTGTGTTCAGCTGCTTATTTTCATGAAACTTGTACAGATTTAGTATTTAGTTGAATTTGGCCGCTAGATTCCAACTCACTGGGAGGAAGCTGGGCTGATCAACAGAGGCATATGCACTGCTGGCTACAGCTCAGGGGTCAAATCATAAATTCCTATTACACTCCTATCCAAGGAAACATCTCTTTTTCTATTTCCACAACCATTTTTAGCAGGGCCTGTTGCTATAGGAGAGGGGGCAATGGCTTTAAACTAAAAGAGGGAAGAATTAGTCTAGATATAAGGAAGAAATTTTTTGCACTGAGGGTGATGAAACACTGGCACAGGTTGCCCAGAGAGGTGGCAGATGCTCCATCCCCGCAAACATTCAAGGTCAGGTTGGACGGGGCTCTGAGCAACCTGATCTAGTTGAAGATGTCCCTGCTCACTGCAGGTGGGTTGAACTAAATGACCTTTAAAGGTCCCTTCCAACCCAAACTATTCTATGATTCTATGATTTTGAAATGGTGACCAACAAGAGCCAATGCTGTGCTCTACCAAGCTGGTCATTGCAGACCTGCAGTGTCCTGTGAAGATGTACTTAAAGATGTACTGCAGGATAATTTGCAGAGATTGTCACTGCACTATCACAGTTTTAGGAAGAGCTCTGCTGGCAGAATTCAAGTTGGAGCTCCTGTGTTATTGCACCCACAAAAACTTCCCCTAAACTCTTCAAAAACGTTTATAGAAGTCCCACCTCCCTCTGAGATGGCAGCTTAATTGTACTTGGTTTATAGTGTTCTTTTCATGGTGCTAGCAGTAAATTCTGTAAGAAGGGAAATATGACCCAAACTTGTACATGTACCAAATTTATTTATAATTCTTGTCTTTACATGTCCTGATGGTACTGGCTAATGTCATTAATAGCCCAAACTGGACTTTGCATGACCCTTAAGCCCTGTGAATAAATTGTGCAAGGTCAAACGAGAGTTACACTAATCTTGTTCTGTAGTAGCAGAAAAGACAATGTCCTCCTCCTCTAAGCTGAATTTATGATCTCTTTTTGTTGGAAAAGAATCCGTTATGAAACTGGTATTGTCAGGAAGGAAAGTTTGAGTATTGCTAGTAATTATTTTCCAGGCTTAAATTGTTGAGGATCATCAAGAAAACTATGAACTATTTCAAGGGCAATTTCTTATAAAACCTATTCTGGATCATGTCCTTCTGAAGGAGATGTGCATAATCACAAAGAAAATATAGCTAAAATACAAAAACTTGATACTTACAGGGATTTAAGTTTAATTAGAAAATCAAACTGGTCTATTTGTATTTTCTTGATTGGATTGTAAGAAAGGTTCCTGTAAATACAACACAGACATAAGTAACTTTGAACATCTTCCTTACAGCTTGTTGTAAAAATAAAATCAAACTACAAAACCCATTTGCTTTTCCAGTCGTGTAGGGAGGACAATTGGCAGTTCCAACTGCAAATGGTAACATTCATTTAGTGTTATCCAGCTTGGTAAGCCAGTGGAAAGAGTAGTCAGATGCTTCACAGGCATGCTATTGCCACGTGTACACACACAACCCCCCCCACAGCCCCAGCCACCCACCCCTGCCTCCCCCAACCTGATGCTTAAAGGTTTTGACTATAGAAAAATTTAGTTATTAAACTTCCCAGACTTGTCTTTCCAGTAAAAGAACCTAGCTGAACTGCATGCATTTAGAAATAAATTACAATTGATTTTGCTATTTGCTGAAATCTATTTTTTGTAATCATTTGTGTGAGTTTAAGAAGAGAGAGAGGCAGTGGAATGTAAAAATAGATGTTAGCATTAGATGCTTTCACTCTGTGCAACAGTGTTTCTAGGTACCCCCTTTTTCTTCTCCCTTTCCTTATGTTTTCATTTTGATATTGTAACTAAAATGGTCAAACTCAATAAATGCAACTCTACACACTTGATTGCCCCAGTGTATTTTGATGGATCCCAAGGATGCTGGAAAAGCACAAAAATAAGTTATTTCACATACTACATCCTCTCCTTCAGAGAGGTCTTCAATTTTGTGACTAGTGCGTCTTTCAGATTACGTGAGAAAGATTGGGACTTTCCAGCAGCAGCATTTGAGAATTTGCCCATATATGCGTCATGGGAAAAAGAGAGAATGTCTTTCTGGTTTTGTGATACCTAATGCTTTTTTGGAACTCTTTCACAAGAAAAAAGCAGTTTCAAACAAGGCATCTGTATGATGCTCTTATGCATGTTTATTATCTATTTTTAGTTCCAAACCCTGATATCACATTAAACATTCCCATCAAATCATTAATTTCTCATTATATAGCTAGCATAGCTCATTTTGTATATACAAAAGATCTAGAGAATGTAGAATTTGAACTTGACACCTTTTGGGACATGACAATACACATCTTCTACAAAACTGTTCTGTTATATAGAATTACTTTTGGGGTAAGTATTTTTTAGGCAGGGCTTAAATGGTGCATACAAATATGCTGTTTTCTTTCCCAGTATTCATGACTGAAACCATCATATCAAATGAGTAATATACAGTAATATACCATAATAATCAAGAATCCTTACAGTTGTGAAAGCTCCTTTAGATCCTTAAATATATATGGAGAAAGTGATTCAATCTTGTTGCTAGCCAAATCTCTGCAGAAAGAGACACAGGTAGGATACAGTAAGTTCTAAGTAGGGTCAGTAATTTTACCAAATAATTTTGCAATTTCAAGACAGTTTTATTCTGTTTGCCAAATATTATTTATTATATAGGGTATCGGAAACTTTTACTTTGAAAGAATGCTGTTAAAGCTAGGTGGGAAGCTAGATCCACCAGATTTCTCTTTGTCTAGTTAGTTCAGATGAGTCAGTTAGAGATGTAGTTTATTATTATTGTATTTACATCAAAAAGAAAGTAGAATACCCTTAACTTGAGTTGTAGGAGCTTGGAAATAAATTAAATTTACTGTTTCACGATGGGAATTTTCTCACACGGGCTAGCCAGCACTACATCTTTCCCTTAGTTTTTCTCTTTAGCTATGTGTTTACTTTCACTTAACAGATTTTAATAGCTGTGGACAGAGGAGTAAAAATCTCAGTCTGACTGAAACTGGCAAACCAGTCTAAAAGATACTGTGGTGGTCTAAGGTTAATTAGTATGATTCTACTCAGGGAACATAAGGATCTTTTGAGCAAAATCCCCAATATCCTTGATGTTCATAGAATATGAATTATTATATTGACTATTTCTTCCCTGCTAAATATACAGAATAAAATCCTGAAGATGGGTGCTATCTCCAGACATGTTATATGAAACCGAATTTATGATAAATAATGTTTGTAATATAAATTATAAAACTTTGTGACTTGTTAATAGAAGTAAGAGAAGAAATTAACTCACAATTCATCTAACATCTGGAGAGAAGAAAAGCTGTTTTCATTTAAAGAGCTGATTTTATTTCGTCTCATCACCCTGAAAGAATAAAACAAAACTTACGTTGCTGCTTCTTGACATCTATTTGGTTTTGGAGAAAACTTTTTATAAACTTTTAAAATTCTCTCTTCTCTGCATCTTCAAATGTCTGCCTAATTCAGTTAACAAGCTAATCAGATGTAGAAGCTTACCGTTTTACCATTTGATAAATAACTTTTATTGCCTATGCACGTATGTGTTTGTGTGTGTGTATATATATATCCACACACCTATAGGAGGCTGGTATAAATTGGCTGAGGGCAGGAGGAAGATTAAGTGGACTGGAAGGCTTGCGACCTAGTCACATCTTGGACACAGGCACATGGCCATGCAAATTTTCCTTCACCCCTATTTTATCTGCCACTGAGCTTGCTACTTAAATGAACAACCTGGATTTTAAAAGCAAAGAGAAAGCTGAGAATATGGGTACTGCACAAGCGTTAAAAATTGAAGGCGACAGGTACAGTGGACCCTGCTAATCTAGCAAAAGGTTGAAGGGATTTTCTGAAGATGATTACAACACCATTGTAATCAGTCAAACTTTGGGGAAAATTCTAAAACTGATGAGCCAGTCAACCCACCAACCAACCAATCTCGTTAAAATGAAGAAACAAGCTACATATGTTGTATGTTTTCTGCTTTTCATTATGAGATTTTTGCCTCCTTTTCCAAGTAAAAAGTCAGAATGAAAATGTCTAAATCTTATTATCAGTCAAAATCACTTCAGTGAAGTTTAGTTGCATATATTAATGCTGAACTTTGCTATAAATGTAAACAGTGGTTATTCTATATGGCGCTCATTTGAAACCGAACATTTTAATTTAATCTCCTGAAATCTAAATAACCATGATAGTCAGGAAACTTTAGTATTAGCTGTAACAAATCACTTGACTGTTCAACAGAAGCATATCTCACGCCGGCTGGCTAGCACATCCTATTACTTACAGTACAGTTAGAGTGTGGCAGGAGATGAAAGTGACATTTCTTACATGATGGATATGGTTGCCTTCAAGGTCTCTGGAATATAAAAACAAAACATCAATCACTGAAAATAAATTCAGGCAGTTATTCGAAGATAATTAAAGAAAAATACTACCAGAACTTCATGATTGCACAAAAGGGAGTGGGAACCAGACATATAGTATTTCTGCACACCTAATAGATGCCTTCAGGTCATCAGCCCTGCAGTGACCCAGCAGGCACTCTGTAGGATTCAGTGTCCCATTAGAAAAAGTGGTGTGGAAAAGCCGTACAAAGACAACAAAATAATATTTTTATAGTGACATAAGGTAGACTTACAGCCAGTTTAGTCGTGGCATATATTGGCACAGAGGTTTTTCAGGCAAACGAGCAAGAGAATTATTCATCATCTCTCTGAAAAAAAGAATAGTAGAACTATTTATATTTGCCAAAAATTATGTTACAGAAAAAAACCCTTGTCTTTTATATTTGTGCTTTTGAAAAAAAGGCAGTCAAAGCTTTAATCGTTTCTCATAGTCTTGGAGGTAGAATTTTTTTCTTAAACTTCCACATATTTTCCTTGTGGCATTCTGAGGAGCAGTGTTTTGTCCTTAACTTGTTAATTACCAGGTAAAGGAAAGATGTTCACTTCAATGCTTTTAAAATAAAACATAACAACTCAATATAAATGTTTTGACTGTTCTGTCACAACAGGTAACTTCTATTTACGACAGAGGAAAGGGGAGATGGAGGGAGGTTTCCCTCTGAGCTGCAGAGGTAGGGGGACTCTCACCTTTGGGGCTGGAGAGGGCAGCGGCAGGTTACAGAGAGGGTCTCAGGGACAGAGACTGGGCTGCTGCTGGGGGCAGGAGCTTTGGGACCCCTGCCTCCTGCACTGGGGCTCTGGAGGACATCTGCCACCTATTACTGCAGCTGCCGTGTCCTTTCTCTCTCAAGGACGCTTCTTTTTACCATTTCCCCCCATTTTTCTCCCTATACTTTTCCAGACACCGCATGTCTGTTGCTGCCAAATCCTCCTACGCCAGCACATCACACCTGGGGGTAAGAAAAAGCTACAGGTGTACTGCTGGCACTCTGTGCTGAGCAAGCACAGCCATTATAAAAAGATTCTTATGTATATATTTGCCCTTTCTGTTCTGTTCTTTTAAATAACTGTTGTGGTTTAGGCTGGGCTGGCCACTAAACACATGACAGAAGGCAAAGGAAGAGAGAATAAAGGAGAAAGATTTATGAGTTGGAAACCTCCCCCTAAAGCAGCTTTAATGACATACTAACAATAAAAAGTTAATAATATTAATAAGAAAATAATGAAATATATAAAAATATATACAAAGCCAATATCGAGCCACCAGGATGAAGATCACATCACTGGCAAGCACTGGGACTCAGCAGCAGGTGGGCACTGGATTCAAGAATTGGGTTTGGGATCAAAGGCCGAAGACCAGACAAGAGCCGCCTCAGACGCCAGCTACTGAAGAAGAGGCTTGACCGCTTGATCCTTCAGCTTTATACTGAGCATGATGCAGATAGGATGGAATACCGTGTTGAACGGTTTTGGGTCACCTGTCCTGTCCACTCCTCCCCACAGGTGTGACCCTGCTACACACTTCTGCTTCCAACCCTCCAACGGGGCAATTAACAAAGTGAGCGGACCTTGGGTGTAATAGCAATAAGTATACTGGAAAGAAAATTGGTTTCGTTCTACCTCAAACCATGACAATAATGCTTTTGGTTCTTATTCCATACTTACAGAAGAATAAGTGACTTGAGTCCATAAAATGTTAATGGAGAGATTCGATTTATCCTGTTATTTTCAATTATCCTATGAATTACAGCAAAGCATGTATCAGATTGATAATTGACTGCAGTCTTAAATTGAACAGATGAAAAAAAACAACAAACACAATCAAAGTGGTTTTCTTCAAATGCCCAAACTACTTAAAAAATTAATTCACTATTCCGTAACAGGTCAGGGTATACATTGAATTAATTTCCTTTCAGAAGACTTTCATTTTTAAAGAAATAAATTTTAGCTCAGAGAAAGTAATTGTTTTCAATTTAAAAAAAAATATTTTCTTGCCAGTTTTCAAAATTCTTTGATCAAGAATTTGAATTAATTCCCTGTGAAAACAAAGTAGCACCACATAATGGTGTTCCACAGCAATCCTTCAGTTCAAAACACAGAGAAATATGTTAGGTATATTATTAATTGCTTATTTTTAATAACTTTACTCAGTCAAAACAGTATTTAAATTTCATCTGTCTGGAAAGCAGTAATAAACAAATATTTCAGGTTATGACAGTCATTTTGTCTGGAATATTTCAAGAACTATTTACTGCCCCCAAAAAATCTTTCTACTGTTTTATAATATCTGAGTTATTGAATATATTAATTTGTAACAAACAATTACTAATAAACATTATTTAGTATTGTAAAAGTCATCAGTCATTGGAACCATTAAGGCCCCAAGAACAAATTTCTGCTCTTACCAAAGTCAATCAGATTTTTACCTTGCACAGTGCAACAGGAGTTCCTTAGTTATTATCTAGTATAAAGTATCGCTCTGCACAAAAATGAAAGCAATCCAAATATTTCTTTGTCTTGCTTCATTTAGTCCTTAAGAAAATAAACATACAAATAAGAAAACAACATACAGCCATTCAAGCCTGTGTAGATCTTCAAAGACACCAGGCTTCAAACTGGTTATCTTGTTGTTGCTCAGGTATCTGAAACAAGACCAAGATAAGATAAATGAATAGAATGACTAACTAGCATCAGATGCATGAAAATGAGTTCTGAGATTTTTCCTTTATAATTTACCAGAACACTGCTAAATTTTTTCATAATTATGATTTTTGATTAGGGTAATTTTTCATGCTTTGCTTTGAAAAATATCCAACTAAGTAAGCAAAAAGCCCCTTATACATGATTCCAGTCTCTTTCTCCCCAAGAAAGCCCATTTTTTTTGTGACAGAAGGAAACGTGCAGGCTTGTGTCTTTCATAGAAATGCCAGAGCAGGGCAGGACTCTCTGTAGTGAGGACTTACAGAACAATTATGGTGAACATTTTGTCTTATCTGTAGGAAAACACAACAGGCTACATATTTTCACTGTGTCGTATTTTAGGCCCTTCCCAGTTTCCTTCTGTGGAGTGATTCGTTCCACGAATGTTCCCAGGATCCCGTTCAGTCTCTGCTAAGGATGTCGGTCACATGTAGATACCAGAATCATGGAAAAAGCAAGCCTGATAAATGAAGTGAGGGGCTGTACTATAAATGGTCTGGGAAGGCAATAACAGCAGCTGTAATAACAGATAATCAACCACACTCATGTGACGGAAAAAGAAGAGGTACAACATTGTAAAAAAAATTTCCTTTCAAAAACACTGCAGAGATGAAAAGCTGAACTGAACAACACGATTTATGTATCGTCTCTTTCACCAAGTGTTTTCCTCAGAAGTTAGAAACACCTTTCAAAAAGCTGCTGCAAAATAAGGGAAAGAGTGTTCTTCTCATTACACATACTGGTTACTTTTCCTTGCTTCTGTAAATCAAAATATAACATTAAAGAGTTTTGATTCATCACAAACTATTGCTTTTGGTTTATTTTCTTTTTCATTCTTTCTGACTTTATGCAGGTAACTACCATACTGTCTCCTTCTTCTACTCTGCAGGTTTGGGGAACAGGAATATGGAGCCCACTCGTATTTTGAAAGTATTGTCCTGTCAGATAAACTTGCACAGATAACTCTTAATCTGTGTTTGCTTTCTCAATCCAATTGTTGAGTTCAAGATTTGGACCATTTTTGCAGCTTCCTAACACTGAATCAAATAAGAGCAAGACGTCCATAGCGACTCTCAGAGCAATTCCCCTCGCTCTTTACTTCAGTATTCAAAAAGCAATACTTACAGTTTTGTCAAGTTGTATAAACCTTTGAAAGCATGTTCAGATACAGCTCTGATTTTATTATTCTGAAGGTACCTAAGAAGATACAACTGTTAATTCTCTAAACATGCAAATTCAAAGCTAGTGTAAATAACCAATTAAAATCTTTCAATGAAACTGAATGCATGTGTGATACTTGAAAAGACACTGTCAAACTTTGTACATCTTAAATTTGACAATACAGTCAGTAAAGCGTCCAGATACATTTCTGTTAAAAAGCATAAGAAATCTGACATTGGCTTTTACAAAATGGGTTTGCACCAAACACTACTCAAAAGCTTTCTGAAAATGTACAGTTATCAATCAGAAATGTGCGAAATTTAATATTAAGTAATCATAATTAATTAACATTAAATAATATCAATACATATTAACGATTATTTCTTTTGATGAGAAGGTATCTTTCAATACTTTAAGAATGGCACTTAACTCGTTGAACACAAGGTGGCGCTGCAGTACAGCGCAGTTTCCAGAGAAGTTACAGCCCAGTAAGTTTTCTAGACTACGAGCACCTCGAATTGGTGACATAAGAGCCCCGCTCTAGACTGTTGCATTTAATTGTTAATTTCCCTAATTCTATATAGAGAAAACCTGTTAAAGGTTATGATTTTTGAACAACATATATGCTACACATCACAAAACATATCACAGTATTGCACTTCTGTAACAATTTGACTAGTTAGGGCATTGTGAAATTAGTACCAGACGTAATTAGGAGTAAAACCAAATGCCATGTAAGTAAGCTCCCCATGATAATAGAAGATTGAGTTTCTAAATTTTTGTTCTGCAGAATAAATGGATTAAGTTAATTTCTTTTGGAATATTACTGTTCATTGTAAATATAACTTCCTTCAGATATGATGAAAGTTCAGCAATTTGTTGGTATAAAATAGTCAATGCAAAAAAAGCCTAGATATGCAGAAACTATGGTTTTGCAAAAATGGAGATGTCAAATCAAGCTATTTGAGCCAAACAGGTTACACAATTAGATGAAGTACTGAAGGGTAAGACAAAACAGAATTTTGAGTATAACCCGCAGGTTGTCACTTAGATGTTAAGCTCTGTGTGTGCATATGTGAGAGGGAGAAGGTAAATATTTAAGGCACTGAATAGATATTTTAAGTGGAAATGCTCCCTTACAGATTCTTAAGGTCTTGGTATTTCTTGAAAATGTCAGCAGAAAGTTTCCTTAGTAGATTCCTCTGAAGAGACCTGTAGGAATGAATGCACACAGTAAAATTACTCTCCCAGCTTCCTACAGTACTGCCACTTTCGTTATTCAATAAGGACAGCTTTCACAGTGTTAAATAATAAAAGCAACATGAAACCATCTGAATATGTTACCTCTACTTGCCTCAATATTTGTATATATTTAAGCCAAATACTTTATCATCAAAGAATATTCTTCCATGTCCCCAGGGCAACTAACAAAATAATAAATAGATAAGTTAAGAAAATACGAGTATAAACTAAATCACAGATTTATTTCAAACTTCAAATGCATATAGAGTTTATTTCCTGGTTGCATGTGTCCATATGTCCCCATCTCCATTGGGCACCGACTGAAGTGTCCTGTCAAGAATAGAAATTGTGCAGGTTGGATTAAAGCAAAGCCTGGCCTGAAAGCCGGCTGAACCGACTCACTGTTTTTTTCTACAGCTAGAACTGAGGCATTGTTTTTGAAGTCTTTGTTGACCCCGAGCCAACAGCCAGTTTAAATACATATTTGACATTCCACATCAGTCTTTGTTATGAAGTATTGCGGTATTTGAACACGGACCCAGTAAGAAGAACCTCGGAGCCGAACAGAAAGGTTCGTACCCCTGCTCTATGGAGTAGATCCTCAGGTAAGGACATGTGATGCTACCCTCTGCTCACCACACAGAAAATGGCCTCTCAAACAGTGATGTGCAAACTAAAAGCAATATCAACCATTCCCTGATCTCTTCTAAAAGTTTGACTTACACATACGTAATGTGACCCAGCCCAGATTAAATCCTTTTAAATAATGGCATATTCAGAGACATCGAATGAGAACTAAAAAGATTTGCTCAAGCAGGTAGTTCCATTGAGTTCAAGGTTATTGGCTTTATTGCCAGGAATATAGACTAGAAATATTGGCAGAATCACAGAATAATAAAAAGGTCCTGAGCATTGTGTCTTAAAAAGAAACATTTCCTTTGAAGATTTCTTTAGATTTCCTGAAACTGTTGCTAGCTCAAGTCACTGTTACAAACATGAAACAATCACTTCACAGAGTTTTTTAATTCCTTTTCTCTCCTTTCATGCAGTGAAAATCTGTACTTAAAACATTAAAGGACTTGTCAGCAGAGAGACACTTTGCTTTCACAACCACCTTCTGAGCCAACCGGTCATAATTATAAGGCTGTAATTGTGAAAAGGTTGTAGGATTGACAGTCAAACCTGAACAGAACAAGAGACCACTTCTCTGCTCTACTTACATTATGGTTATGTTTGGAGAGACCGACGGGACAGCACGCAGCTTGGCAGCATCGCAGAAGATCTCCAGCCCTTGGCAGGTGCACTCTGCTGGCACAGCACCAGCCACTGCGTGAGAGCAAGAACGTGGTTGTGCCAAAAGGTGGGATGGGTGGTGCGGTAGGACAGGGAGAAAAGAAATACCGTATAAAAGTGAGCACAAAGTCAGATATACCAGGCTGTGTTAAACAGAAATTAAGGCATGTGTTTTTACGTAATTGATTTAGACTTGGGATGAACCTAACAATAAAGTGACACAAAACGTTATGTTACCTGCTGACCTCTGTGAAAGAGCTTGTAGAAGCTCTTGATTTTAGGCTTGCTGTACAGGAATCTGGAATGGTAGCAAGCAGTTTTTCATATTTTTTGTGGTGCTTTTTTAGATTACTCAGTCCTCTTATATTTACTAGAATAAGCACAATTCTGTCTAGGTGAAAATGGGGTAAAAATGGGTCAGGAATTCTTTGCTCCCTTTTCCACATCTCTCTGCTTTAAGTTAGTCAGTCAGAAAATCTGTACAAAGGGACAAATATGCCCAGAATCATTTGATGTATGAAGAAGTGAATTTGGAGGAATGCTGCCTTCATTTCACTCTGAAAGATGTGTGTTTCATGGTCTTTCCAGCTGCATTAATATATTCAGATAAACATTTATATTGCCTTCCTAATTGGCATATGTTTGACCCTTGGCCTACAGGAAATGAATCACTCTTAATGGAACTGAAATTATCTTCAATGTATTTGTTCATATGAGATATTAATTCTGTTTTACTATCAATGAAACTGAACTACATTTCTCTTTCTGATATTTGCTATATACTTTCTAGGTATCATCTGTAATAACCACACAAATAATATCAGTAATTACTCACAGCACTCCGGTGTCTTTGCCTGAAATGCATACAGAGATTTCAGTTTATTGTATTTGTCCTTTGTATAATGTTTATCAAATTGCAGAGACCATCCATTGTTGTCTTCTAATAAAATAAAACACAAATAGAAGACAGGTTAGACTAGAAATAGAAAGTATAAAAACCCTCGCTAAATTTAGTTGCATCAAGTTTTACTAAATAACAGGTTTTTTCCAGAACGTTTCATAGATTATTAGGTGATCTTATCTTTATACAGCTGCCTAATCACATATACATACAGACATTATGAGCTGAATAGTAGGAACAGCTTATTCTGCCTTCAACAACAACATTCTCTGTGACAGTTGCACCAAAAAAGCACAATGTTTCGCTTCAGAACATTTTGGTTTTGTAGGACTCTAAAAACAAGAGACAACCATATTTTCCCATCTCCTTAAACATGCAGGTTTGTCCAGGAAAGCTCAAATGATTGCTACGACTCCAAGCACTTCTTTCAGAGAGCTCTCTCACACTATCACAGCCTCTAATTTCTTTCCTGAAAATCTAGAGGAAGACCAAATGAACACCGCTTTTCAAGAGAATAGGTGATGTGATGTAACATAGCCAAGTCAGTACATTTGAGATAAGCTTAATATGCATCTTCTTAAACAAAGCATTATTCCATATTACCAATCTGGTCACTGTGCATAGATGTACTGGAAGAGAGTGGTTTATGGCCATAAAGGTGAAAATTGAAGAGCAGATCTTTCAGTTCCTTCCCACAAATGGGCATTTCCGGATACAGTGGTGCTGGAAATAACTACAGACCTGTTTCTTGGAAGCCTGTCATCTGTAAACTAACTGATCAAGTAACCACTTCCAAAACACAGCAGGAATACTCAGCACCAGGAAAAAAAGTAAAAAAAAAAAGAAAAAAGAAAAAAGAAAAAAAAAAGAAAAAGAAAAAAAAAAAATGAGTTTGCCTTTAAAAGCTGTGATCTGATTCTAGTTTAATTAGAGTCTGACCTCTCTTCAGCTTTGACAACACCCACATCCTTTTAGTTTAAAACATCTCATGTAATGAATATGCACCAGTCGCAGAAATACTCCTTAGGATGGCACTCGCTAGCTGGTGAGTCAAAGCATCAGTGATAATTGAAAGCATTTCTTTGTAATGATACCTGCTGTCAAACCACGTTTATATCAGAACTCCGAGGATGGCTCTGCTTTGTTAGTCATTACAGTCTCAGTTTCTCTTTTATGATGTGCTAGCCACAATCTTTCCCCCTGCAGTTTCACATGGAAATTGTTTAGTTAAATACAATTCCTCACAGACATGCCTCTCTAAATCTTTATATTCAAGTAAGCATTACTACTATATCTATTGGCTTCAAAATAGGCAGGGAGAAATAAAATATATTTACTTCTTTGCAACTTTTACCATTCTGAAATGATGTCTCATTTTTCACGTCCCGTTGCAACTCAGTTGTTTTCTCAGCCAGGTATGGAAACTGCCTTGAAAGCATCTCCTGAAGCCTGCATGGGAGCGTCAGCAGATGGAGCTGTTCTGAGAGATGCCTGCCTCTTAGTTGCCTGAGCTGCAAAGATGTACTGGACATGCTAATTAACAGATATTATGAAACGCTAACTGACTTCAGGCAAACTATCTTTTATCTAGTTGTTCATTTGTTACGCATAAATTGAAAAGATAAAGGATTCAAAGTAACCCAAAGTCTCTCTTTTCAGGAATTGCCCCATTAAGAGACAAGACGGACTTGAAAAGTGCCTTCTTCGCTCAAAAATTAATGTGAATTAATTTATGGCCTGCAAGAATGCCAGCTTCCCACTCAGAGAAGGTTTTTAAGCACATTTAAATAACTTCCTCAAGAGCACCTGGTATGCTCTGATCCATTAGCAGTTTTGCCAGTTTAAGTCATTAAGCTGATATTCAGAATCTGCCTAATGCATTTTGGACAAAATGAAGGATGTTGGCAAACCTGCAGAAATATTGCTGCTGCCTGTTTTAAATGCTCAGCAGAAGCTCAGTTTTAGGACTACCTGCAACAGGGAATCTGTAACTGATGAAGCGATGAGAACAGATCCTTTGCCAAGTTGTGAGTGCCTTATAAACCTGCTGCTGTGATGAGGTTCCTCCTGTCACTGAATATTTCACTGGAGCACATCCATTGGCTTTCATTTGCAAGACTGGATTCAGAAACTGGGACCTGAAGAAACTAGTGGGAATACAATGTATGTGGAGAAGGCGAGATTTAGGGAGAATGGAGTCTTTCATTGAGGGTTTTTAAACAGAGATTTGTAAAGATGTATTAAAAGTGAGATTATTTTTGGAGTATAATTCTACCAAATAAATATTTTGCAGTCAGAAAGACAGTCTCAAAACATTTCTGGACTTTCCAATTCATAATTACGTTCATAGGAAGTTTTAGACAACTTGCAGATTCTGAGTACATAGTTAAAAGCCGTAAATTCTAATCCTCCTGCAAGCCAATGACTAGATAAGGTATAATTTTCCTGCATTTCCCTGCTTCTGACACTGAAGAGTGGATAGATGAGATTTTATTCCACCTTTTAGTATTTTTAAAATGCTTTGCTATATGACAAAGCATGTACAACAGGTGACACTACATCACTGCAGTTCACATCTGCAGAGAAAAAGGATGAGCAGGGCCCCCTACACTACTGGGAACAAGGGAGCAGTTCACTACGAAGGGGAACTTCACCAGTGTTTTCAAGGAAGTTGAGAGGCAGCTGTGTATTTTTGGGTGGCCATAAAAGAAAAGGGGAAAAAAAGCACAGAGAAGGGAGAACATGGATTACTTTGTACTGGAAGCATTCCAGTTGGCTGGAATTTCTGGTCAGTTCATTTTAAACAATGGTCTTTTCTCATGACATTGATTTTCCTGCCTTCTACTAGAAGTACAAAGACATATCTGAATATAATGAAAGAAGTTATTCAAAATTTTCTGACCTTAAAAATGTTTGCTTTGGGCCAAGCTTTGTGCCCAAGCCTTGGACAGTCTTTATTTTATACAAACTGTTTTGTCAAATCCCAGAAGACTGCATTGTGCAAATAACTATATTTAGTACGTCTGTTCGGTGAAGCACTCAATGCCAGAACCGTAAATCACTTTGTGATCGTTTAGAGTTTATATGGTAGGTTTGTGACCTGTTTACCTCTGTCGAGACAAGGTTCTCCAAACACTTTAAGGAATGACTGGTAATAGTACTGGTCTTGAAATCCCAAATCTTTCATTTGGGGGAGTACAGCTCAGATGAGAAATTGCTTTTTCCCAAGCCAGTTCTAAAATAGATTATGTTGGCTGAACTTCTGTAAAAAATGAAATCTGAGAAAACAAGGCATCAGCAAATCTTCCCCTACACAGGATAAGTGAAATAAGTAACTGTAAACTGGATTTATCTGACTACAGATTAGTACACTGTTCCTTGCTAAAAGTTGTCAATTACCATTTCAGATGGGAAAGGAATAAGAAAGAGTATGTTAACCCCGACAAACTACAGATTTAAATAATCCTTTCAATGACAGATCCAAGAAAATATCACATTTGCTCAATTAAAGACACTTCTCTTATTTAGTATGAAGCTTATGAACAGGACGTTATTGATACGACTTTCCCGTTCTCTCAGCCGTGTCTTCACGGGATATTATGCAGATAAACACTATTTGTGAAATGTATAAGCACTCTAAAGAGACACTGTGTTACCCTTTGATTTTGCCTTTGCTGTTGGTAGTCATAACCTGTGAACATATTTCTTTCCGCCAGTTGTTCAAATATACTTTTTCTTGCTGTGAGAAATGACTTCAGGCTTTTCACAAAGATATCTTTCAGTGCAACAAGAAACACCTGTGCCCTCCGGACAAGAAGCAATTCTGTTAGAAATGTTTACAGATGAAGGAATATAATTGGCCTTTTCTACGGTGTTGGGCCATACTGATACAGTCTAATAACTTACAGTAAGGCCAAAACCACGCTGAGATTTTACAAAGTGGAGTGTTGCAGTGCCCGGAGCATTCGACGCTGGGAGTGAATTTCACAGCCCTACTTTAGATACCCAAGTGGAAAAAATGAAGAACCTAAAACTGGACACCTGCCAGTCAAGGCAAAGGCAATTTACCCCACACCAGGCTGTGTGTCACTGCACATTGACTGCATTCTGTACCTGCTGATTAATTGAAATGTAGCTTGCCTACTTATACGTGACAATGCAATCACAGAAAACCAGACAGAACTAAATCAATTCAAATAAGGTTTACATTTCTTTGGATGAGACAGATTACATGCTTACACAAGTTTGTTCTTGATTTTAAAACAATTTAGTAATCCAGTGCAACTTTTAAGAAATTAGGCAGGCTCCAATTTCCAGAAGATAAACATCTTAATATTGTAGCTTTATTCCTGTAGAACACTTACATAGGGGAGTCTTCTAGTTTATATAACAGTATTTTTAGTCTATATAGATGAATCCAATTTTCTATTCTGTTCCTCTTGAAGTACTTACAATTTTTAAAATGTGTGACAGAATAGATTAAAATAAGCTAATAGCATGAATACATCTATAATACCTTGTGTTACTTGACATTCCCTTAGCAGTAAGCCACTGCTGTAGACAACAGAAAAGGCAAGTCTAGTGAAATGTAAAAGTTCCTCTTAGTTATCAACAATATTTAAAGATCTCAATAATGAAATTTATTAAAAGCCTCCACAACTGCAACAAAACTATTTCATTTGCTGATATTTGCACATCAGTGTAAACCTGATTATCTCAGTGCCAGATACTGTGGATGAATGGCAATGGCAGTGCCAATAAAATTTGGCAGTATAGAAAAAATGTCCATGTGAATCTTGGAAACCTGATCTTTTACCAAATATTTGCTACATTTTGAGCATGCTGCTGATTTCCAAGTGGTTTTATTTCGCTTCATAAAAAAAATTTGCTATTTAGGAATCAAAACTGAATGGTGTCTCATACATTTAGCTTTCACATTTTAAGTATGATGGAAAAAAATGGCAGGAAAAGATGTAACTGACTATAACATTATTAATTATTAGTATTAATTTGAAATATAAAGTCGCCAAGCTCTTCTGTAACGTGCTGAGGCAAAAACGGAAAACTCAGACTCTCTGAAATTTCTCATCCCTTATGAGCAATCTTGTAATATTAAAACATATATCTTTTGTATAGTTGTTTTGAAGCATCCCATAGAAATTTAGATTTCTGCTATGGAAATCTAGAAGATGATTTAATGAATCTACTGGACTGCAATAATTCTCTATGCAGTTTATAGACCTTCAAAGAAACTCATATGAAAACAGCATGACATCTATATAGATTGTTATTACTTTCATCCTGTTGAATTTTATAGGCCCTTTTAAAAAAGAAGTAGTATGTTATAACTTATTAAATAAGGCAATCCAGTCACCCAATGACTGTGTGGCACACAGTAACAGATGAGTCCTGTGCTTTTAGAGGTAAATAGGTGCAAGACTTCAAACAGACACTCCCCGCCTCGGTTCTTTCAGAAACTGCTGTGAATTCCAGCCTATGAGCTAGAGAAAGCTTGATGAACATCTATAAGTGAACTTTACAGCTGGGGAGCTGAATGCTGTCTTTTGTTCGGAGACCTCTTAGGCCTGGGAGGAACACAATGGTAAATACATTTAGCCAGTGAAGAACTCCTCCAGAGAGTCAGAAACATCTTAAATTAAATCTGCATGCCTGTTCTTGCTTCACTGGACTGGAAAAATGTGGCTATGATACTGTGATTAAAATACAAATACAGACATACTACAACCATTGCCTAACTGCCAAAAAACAGTTTTGCAGAACTATCAGCAGGATTGTCTAGAAGCCAAATTTCTAAACACTGAGGAAACTTGTGCTCTCAAAATAGCTCAAGCTACTTTGTTCCATTAACTACTCTACATAATTAAAGACCTTGCTTGTGAAAAAAGACAAAATGAAACACCCTAGAATGGTGTACCTTCCATTCTTCCTTCATTATTGCTATTAGAGTAGAGTGGTAGTCAAATATGTAATAGTAGTTGCTGGGTTTTTTAATGCCCCGTTCACAGTGAAACAACGCGATATACAGAGGTGCAAGGGATTAGGCCCAATGTACACAATTTTCATTTTGAAATTAATAAGAATTCTGGTGTTTGCACTTTTAACAATTATTATGTTAAAATATTTTTTTATTCTAAATATGATTTATACCTGTGTTATTTGCACATAACCGTTTCCTCTGTAGATTTACTAGTAATAATCAAGAACCCATTTCCAAAACCAGTTCTGAGATGGAGCAAAGAGCTATTCAGTAGTATGAAATGACAGGAACCCGAATTTTAAATAAAGCATAAACCATATCCACTTGGTTCCCAATTAAGTTTAAGAAAAGAAGAATTAAGGCATTCATTTATGAGAGTTAGATATTACAGACTGCATGGGAAAATACTGCATTTTGTATCTCCTGGTTTTTGTGACAAGTTGCGGGAGATTAGAACCTAGATTTCTTCATCTAGAGGAACAACAACAACAAAAAATCTCTGCTAGCACAATGCTTCCAAACCATCTTATTCAGTACTATTTAGGAAGGCTAACATATGAGTCACAAACATTGCTTTTTTGAAACATCTGAGCTTTTCATTAGTTTCCTAATTTAGGTAAGTTATGGTTCTTTGATCACTGGAGACAGTGAGAGCCTTCTCATTGATTTTAGTGGAGTCAGTCCAGGTCAGTTCTCACCAGGCTCGGCTTTGCTTCATACAATGTATTGTGGTCAAAAGCCCAGGTGGTGTGACTGAAGATTTTATATCAGTCTTATTGTTTGCATTTTAGGTTAGAACAGAACACCATAAATCCAATAACTACATAGATTTTTACTGCATGTTTGGGTACTATCAAACCTTGCTGGAAGTTAGGAAAAACTTTAAAATCTGAAAGCAGGACTATTTATAAAGAAATAAGTGCACCTGATTTTCAGAACCTGTAGCTACAGGATGCTGACACGTAGTGCTAAAAGTATCAGAGACAAAGCAGTAGGGCTCAATTTTAGACTTCAAGACGTATCACAAAATACACTTTCAAATTGATCAGGTAGGAGGTAGGGTCCAGAGTTCCCCCTGAAAGGAGAAAAGCTCAGTACCTTTTGAGATCTGATTATGTTTCTATTTTCCTCCTTTTACAACTTTGTACCAAACTAAATTTAAGCGCTGATGGGTGGTTTTGGAACAAGAAACTTGAGGTAAGATACACTGCAATTTACTGGGAGGCTTCTCCCCAAGAATTGGAGTCATATTAGCATCACAGCTAATTTTCAGTCAAGAAGAACAAATCATGCTGACTACTCAGCAGAATGGCTGGAATATTGGAGTTAATTGCAACAAAGATCTTAGAAGATCACACAGGAAAACCAAATATTCAGTCTCTCAGTGATTTAAAATTTAACTGCACTGAGAATTTTTGCAGCACTTTGTAATTACCATGATACAACTACAAAATGAAACTGACCCAGTGATGTATCTAGAAGAGATAATTACACAAAAATTGTTAGGCAGATAACATCATACTTTTATCATTGAACCTAATAGTATGAAAGCTTTATTCAGAGAAAGCTGACCCTTATCTAGAACAAAAGTTTGCTCACTCAGCCTTCTAAGTAGATGGCATATCAGAGAACTTTAAAATTGAAAATGTAAAGTGCTTATATGTAAGTTTTAAAATTTAAATACTTAATTAGGGAACAGACTAAGGACTTTTTTTTTTTGTCTAAAGCTACTCAGAGAGTTGGTATTTTGAAAAAAAAAAAATCCATAGATGATTACTGACAATGTTGTTTGTCTGCTGTCCAAATTTGTAGAGTACATTTATCTTATGATTTAACTTTTCATGTTTTTGCAATTTGTCACGTCAGAATTTGTTCATCTAAACAAACGTGCACTTTAATATAATAAAACACATGTGAACTCAGTGAAAAGCTGTCACAGATACTGTTGTTCTATTATTTTTGTTCTGCATTAATCATTGTTTTTATTTACTGTTAGCTTAAATTTTGTTTTGTTTATCATTAAGCATCATTGTCAAAGCAGAGATTCCAAAATGTTTCTTTCCCTGAATATGTGCTTGGGAATATCTACTTGGCACTTTTACTATTCCACTGGGCTTCAAAGGGCTTTGCCTAGATATCGTTTAGAGTACATTAACACTAATGTTGCAGCAGTAATGTCTTCTATGTAATAAATATTCATGTTTTAGAAACAATTCCCGTGTTAACATTGCCATAGCATTAGGTGAGCAGAGTTTGTGATTATGCCTCATACTTATCCTTCCCACTCATGTTTAAAAAAGCAATGAATTAAAAAATATTCTAACCTCCCTTCTGTAAACATCAAGTAGCTACAGAATCAAATCTTACACCTGTAAATAAACAGGAAAACGTCTTCCCTGGAAAATTAGGCTGAAGCCATTATGTTTGAACTCAAACGTAGTCTCAGTAGGACAAAAAACTATCAAACTCCCTCTGTTTTGCCAACTTGAACTTTAGTCAAGCTTGGGCACAGAAGGATGCTGGATTTGCTATATTTTTTTTTCCACGTATTTTGAGTTTTGCTAACAGATACAAAAATAACTCCAATGAAATGTGATACAGGCTAAACTGATTAACAATGTACTTGGCCTTTTCAAGAACTCAGTGTTTCAGAAAGGATGAGCACAGAGCAGAACAGCAGAGAAAAACTTACTGCTATGCTCAAGCCTAAAAAAGGAAAGTCCTCAAAACCATAAGCTTTTATGACAAATTATGAAACTTTAATGTTTTTTATTTAAAAATACCATATTCGTGACGAATTTGCAGAGACACCCACTTCTACTTGATATGTTCTCAAGTTCAAAAGGTATGATTGTATTTTCTATGCACATTAAAAGTTATTGAGTTCAAAAAGAGCTTCCCGTCACTTCGGGCATGATAAATTGCCAGCTGCCTCCTCTTACTGCAGTTTACTACATTGCCTCAAGCCCTTCCCCATCAGGATATCACACACAGTATTTTATTGGTTTTGGAAACTCAAGTAGGTGAGAAAGGCATGTGAGTTTTCAAAGATGAGTACTTTCACTCTGCTGTAACATATCAACTACAATTCACCCCTTTCCAGAAGTGGAAAAAATGCTGAAGGTGAGCTGACCCATGGGATGTCCACACCCTGAGATTAAGCATGAACACAGCAGTCTGAGACCAAGAGTATGTTCCCAAGTCTGCCTACAGTCCTATTTTCAAGTCATTTAACTTCTCTGGACCTTAGATTTATGTCTATTATTTGGACATAGCATGGTGGAACAGAAAGAAGAAGCAGATTTGAAGGTGGTACCAGGAAGACAATCTTTATGTGCCTGGGTTGGATGTGAACGGTGACTACAGCACATCTGAAAACACATCTCTCTGAGGATTCAGTTTAGTGTGAAATATTTATCATCATGTTTTGCTGTTACAGGGCATGCATGGCACAAAACAGGACTAATATTGCAAATAATCTTAAAGATTACAACAATAAATATCTCTATAGGAATGAAGAGGGAAAGGAGAGAACTCATTAAAAGAGGAAAGGGACAGAATTGCTACAAGATAGTGAGAGTGACTAGTTTCAGTATTTTCAGGGGCTCCTATCTTGTTGGTCTCTTTTGCACTGATGCCTTTTACTTTTTGTTTCAAAGGCATTTAATTACTTTTACAAAGTAACTCTCTTGGAAGAGCTAGATGTGCTTTTACGCTCATTGCTTCTCTGCTTTTTTCATTCACTGATGTTTCTTAAAAGTGCTATTTCAGTAATTGCAGTTGCTGTTAATATTCACCATACTTAGGGGCTTGTATTGAACATATTGAACAGCTGGACTTTGGATTTTCTTATGTTTAAAGTACCTGGGGTTTTGGTGGTTGGTTTTTTTGTGTTTGGTTTTTTTTTTTTCTTTTTTTTTTCTTCCCCCTCCCCCCCCCCCCGCCCCGAACAGCAGCAGTATGGTTTTCAAAATAAGTATTTCGTGTTGGGTTGATTTTTTTTTCCCCTCTTCTTCTTCATCAGTATCATAATTTTCACAGAAAAAACCACTGTCCATGACAGATTTTTGCGTTGTGTTTCCTTATGTCAATATACTGACTTGTACATAAGATATATGCAAGTCTTCACTACAACATTCTTCTGTAAGCATAAGATAGTGCTTTACCACTACTGAAGAAATCATTAGTAGAGCAGTTGCTTTATTTGGCTGTGTTTGAGATACATGCATTAAAAAAAAAAAAAACAAACAAAAAACCCCCAACCCCCCCCCCCCCTCCCAAAACTCCAAAAAAGTATGTCTTAATTCCTTTGAGGTTCTACAATGATTTTTTCCCTTCCCACACTTGTTGGGTTGAATGTTGTAGACTGGCCATCTCAAAGCTCTTATTCAAATTTATGCGAGATGAAAGTGTACAAGAATTTAGAAGTTGAGCTACTTAGAGTATCTTGTCGATAAGATTAAAATTTCTGATGTTACTGCATGAAACAATTACTACACTGGAATAATTTCATTTTGAATTGCTTTTCTGTAACCAGGAGCAATGACTTTAACTGAAAAGTAGGTTGTAAATGTGAAAAATGGGTAGAAGGAACCAGATATAACTGCTGGCATACGGCAGGCATACTGAAGTCGTCCTGGGAAACTGCAGCAAAGAAAGTAGGTTTCTTTGTCTTGGGAGCTATTCAGTGAGGCTTCCTTTCTTGGATTTTAAGCAAGATGAATTGTAACAACACAGAGGTATCCCATAAAGACCCCCACACTTACTACAGTGTAGGGGCATTGCAGAAAATCCCATCAGGATGTTCCATATTCTCAGGCAAGGAAGCGACCCTTCCTTTATTTGAACAACAACGTTTGACTGCAACAACAATTTTTGAGAAACCGTAATTGCTGAATATGACCTTAATGCATTTTACATGACATAGATTTCTAAATGAGACTATCAGGCCAAGATATGAGAAAAACACTAATAGCGTAGGTTTCCTAGTAAGCCAATACAATAACTCTTTATCCTTTGTAATTTAGGTTTTCAGAAATTGAAGCTAACTCATTCTTGAATTACTATACCCAGAAGAGGATTTAATATCGCAGCTGAATTGTCTTGCAGGCTATACTGTCTTGTATATCCCATTACAAAACTGTGTATGCCCTAATTGCCATTTGATCAAGCTGCACAGTTTAGCAAGTCCTTGCACATAGACTTTCTGGTACTATACAGAACTGAAACATGGATAACCCAACTGTTTACGGTGCTTGGACTTCTCAAATATAAGAGGGCTCCGCAGTCAGCAATTTCTACCACTGTAGGGCAGGACAATTACAGAAGAAGAATAGAACAAGAGCCAATTTTGTTCAGGATTTTGATTACTGGCATCAGACACTGTGCTTATGGCATCAGTAAATGACATAAAACTAGAAAATGCTTCAGGTCCATTAGATGTGATTAGAATTAAAAGTGACTTTCATATGGAGTAAACCACTGAAATTCAATAGGTGTAAGAATAAGATACTGCACATAGGTACAAAAGTCAGCTCCACAGAGACACAGTGAGAACAACTATCTTCAAAACCTCCCTGACTTTGCTGAGAACGCTTGTGAAAAACTACCATATTTTCTTTGAAATTTCTTTCAGAAAATTTCTTTTGGTATATATAGCTTGAAAGTTTCACTTCATATTCTAATTCTTTCCCCGATGACCCTGAGATCCGAT
Source organism: Numenius arquata (assembly GCF_964106895.1). Taxonomy (NCBI): domain Eukaryota; kingdom Metazoa; phylum Chordata; class Aves; order Charadriiformes; family Scolopacidae; genus Numenius; species Numenius arquata. The sequence continues at coordinate 40,658,853 of NC_133580.1, read as the reverse complement.
GGCAGCATGCCTGGCTGGAGCAGGCAGACTATTCACCTGCTTGGCTCTGGGGAGCTGGAGGCAGCGTGTGGGGCAGGGAGCCATGCGTCTGGCTGCCCTCCATGGCTACGGGCAGGCTACTAAGGAATAGGAAGTCTAGCTTCCCTGTCTGCCATGGATCAGCAGCTCTGGAGAGTAGCTCTGAAACTATCCAGGCTGTTGGTAAGCTGACAATACCAGTAAATAAAGTGTGCTAGGGCCGAATTTCTCTCCCTGCAGTCACAGCTCACAAGAAAATGGCTAAGATCTCTTCTCACAAGATAATAGGGAGGCCTTTCCCAGACTATCCCAGGTTTGTGCCACCCTCTGAGCTGTGTCCAGGCACTGCATGAGAGGTGCTGCTCAGCACAGATTAAAGCTGTGATGAGGCCATGCTCACAAACAAGCAGCATGGACAGGTAAGTGCCAGTGCAAAGCCCATGCCCTTGTGCCACTCGGTTTGCAGCTGGGGTAAAGCCTGAAAACCAAGTCAAGTTCACGGCAGTACCACCCAGTGGGGCCAGGAGTGACAAGGATCACAACAGCAGGCAGCAGTGGCCTCACGGTGTGTGTTCCCTCAGACTTTGACATTTCCAAACCCTGAAGCTTGGTAGCAATACAGCTCATACAGCACACTCATACAGTCATGGTTATTCTCCCGAGTTAGGACATAAAAGATTTCTGAAAGGACTTGAGAATTCTTCTTAATTGCATTTCCCAACCAACTTAAAAAGTCACATTAACCTTAATATAAACTCTGTTAGCGCATATGTCTACCTTTCCTCAGCAGAGATTTTTGCTAGGTCACGTCCGTCCGTATGTACACATCAAAATGATACATGCAAACAAGTTCAAAGCAGGGATAAACTCAGATAAACTGATACCATACACAAACAAAACTGTGGTCCTTTCTTACCAGCAAACCCAAATACCTGCCGAATCCTCTGCAAAACATTTAACTTCCTTCTTGCAAACACTCTGCAACTCTCTGCTCAGTGTGAGCAGTGCATGGGTTTCAGTAACACGGAGAAATGGCTCAGCCACGTACCACAGTTGTCTTCGTCGGCCCGATTCCCGCAGTCATCCTCACCATTACAGTGAAGCTGTTGGGGCAAACACTTTGTGATATTGCCACACGGAAAGTAGCCCAGGGGACACCTGACCTCAACTCCGGAAACATGATCTTCCAAAGAGTCACGGATGACTAGATAGAAACAAAAAGAATATTCTTACTTTAACGTATGCTCTTGATGTTTAAAGATCATTGAGATTATGCTTTTATAAGTACTTATTTGCATTTGAATGTGAATATGAAGTGATAAATACATATTAGTTTGTTGGACATGCAATTATAATAGTATATTAAATTAACTTGGCAAGAAACATTTATATCATCAGCTAATTAAAATTTGCTTTGATATAAAGCAACCAGGTAATTCCTCCCCACACATCCTAGGAATAAGATGGAAATGCTAATCATGCAAGACAAATGACCTAAAGCCACTATTTAAAAGGATTGTTTCGCTTTGCGCTAGAAATTAATTTATTATAGCAATATACCAGATAAGATATGCAGATACGGATTATATTAATTTGTACTGAAATTTTAGACCCAAATAGATAAGTCTTCTTTATACAAAGTCAGAATGACATATTTTTAAATGTATTGCAATTTTAAAGCAATTAATAGATGTAAACTGATCAAGGATCAAAGAACAAGGAAAGCAAGATCAAATCTGTGACACCGTTTTGCTGAAGAATGACTAAGGAGACATAAAGATGCCATTACAAATCCTTTGGAAGAGTTCTCAGCCTGGTCCAAAAATGTGGATGGATTGTTCAGAATCTATCAGTCTGAAATTTAGATACACAGATGCTGTTCTGCTAAGCCCATGCTTAATAGGAAGTAATTTCACAGAATACAGGGACTTCATCCAAGCAGTACTGAGGGAAAAGGTAGCAGGAAGCCTATGAAGGACAGCCAGAGCAGCTGGAGGACTCTACCTATCCTCTGTTCCTCAGCTGTCTGTGCTACAGCAGCTCCATTTACCCACACTTGCAGATGCGTGATGCCTTACAAGTCCCTCCAGTGCACCTGAGGAACAGATTCTGCCAACCACCGCTTCTTCCAGGGTAAGTGAAACTGATCTACTGCTTTTGTAACAGGTTGCAGCGTTCCAGCTCAGATTTCCTGTTGTACAAGATCAACTTCTTCCCAGGAGCATACAATGGAGAGAGTTCTAAATTACTCTACGATGCAATTTGTTCAGTTTCCAACTGGAAACAGAGAAAAGTATCATCAGCACAGAATATTACCTAGTGCTCTTCACACTCCCAAAGCTTCAGTGAAGTGCCATTCTGCAAGGGCCTGCTAATTTAATTTTTGAAGTACTTTCAAAAAGGAATGTCACTTCCTCAATATAGCTAGCATTTGACTTAGTGGATGCAGTCACAAAAAAAAAGATATAAATTCCAATACAAATGGTATTTTAAGTTTCATTGCTGCCTTAGAGCACTTGAAATACTCTGTACAAAATTCATTAACTTTGATGTGATGCTTGTTCAGGCAGTATATTCACATGTTAAACCCTTGAATACATTTACAGCTCTTGAAAATTGAAATGCAGGAGCAACATCTGGAGGAAATTCTGGGATAAACATTCTGTTACTTCCATATGCACAGAATTGTCTTTGCTGTCAGAAGCGTCCTGCATAGAAAGTCACATATTCCAGCTAACAATCACCATATAATTTTGAAAAGTTGATTTGCTTTTATCTGTAACTGTATAACCTATGCACTTTCTCAAAGAGACTTTTCCTTTAGGTCCCTATCCCTCCACCATATAGATACCAAAAGTAAGGCTGTATTCCAGTCCTAGGATGAATTCACTCTTGCATACTCATAAACCTCTCTGCCGTTCTGTGCCTGTATTCAGAACATTATGTTTAATCTGCAATTATGTTGCACCCAAAAGCAAGTAGCAATAAATAAATATATCAATCTTACACAGGCTTATGGTATAGCATTAAGCAATCAGCATATGTGTAGTACTTAGTGTCTAATGTGTCTTGCTGTAAAAAGAAATCACAGCCAACTGAGGCTCCCTTCAGTGCAGTTATCTAACAGTCTGAGCAACTACTGAGACACCTGGTAAAAGAACAACAATATGGAAAAATCAAACATGGATTTTTGGAATGGAAAACAACCAACCAACCCCTTGTATTTTGTCAAGCTGTTTTCCCTATGCATTGGAGACATATTCAGACTGAGCTGAACTTTGTGCTTAAAGGGGCTAATCTCCAAGCAGTTCAAATTCCAAATGATGGTGTTTATCTTCTCACAGTACCATTCAATGGGTTTTCATTGCATTTCCAGAAACTATTATTAATTACTCAAATAGAATTAATCCCTGAACTAATCAATGAATTTACTTTCTGTCATGGTTTAGAAGTCATTCTTTGTAAAAGAGTACGTAGTTCCTCACTGTGTTTAGTGTTTTGAATTCTCTGTACATGTATAGCCTTGATGATATCTATTCTAAATATCCGTGTTACTAATTTTTTGCTATGTCAGATTTCTGGCATGTAAATATCTGTCTGGGAAAGAAGATAACAAGGTATCAACACTTAGCAACTTCATCCTAGTCAAATCATTGAAAGCACTGGTCTTTGTCCATTGACTTGTTAACATCACTTTGTTTATGCAGAAAAGGACAGAAGTTTGGACCCTGCAGATTGCAGGAGATTTATGAATGGAAAACCCCACACCCCTCTGAGGAGACACTTGGCAAAGCTGACTAAGGTAGTGTTAGGTCCCGGTCTGATTGGTCCAGGAGATAAAACAGTAAAATCCATTGTAAAATGCTAGATAATATTCAAACATTTCTCTTTTGGATTAAAGGAAATTAAAATGATGTCTTTTATGCAAGGAAAATGAGTAAAGATAGCACAGCAACAACAGCAACAAAATCCCATGCTTCTTATTTTGCAAATACAAACTGTACTGACACTGGAGTTTATCACGCCAAGATAATGGCCTATCATGCTATCTTTGTCATGCAGTATTAAAGGTGTCAACTTTTCTACCTGCTATTGATTTTCCACTATGAAAAAATTGAACCATTCTTCCAGTATCTTGTTTCATTGTCCATTTTTCAGCAGCTAAACCTCCTGATAGAATAGCTCTTAATAATATTGATTAATGAATATGTCATTATGTCATGTCACTGGCTGATTCATGTTGGTGTTAAATCAAGAAAAAAAAAAATGTTATTTTGTACTCCTTTCATTAATCCATAGGTTATATCTCTGTTCCTTATGGATATCAAGCTTCGAAGGTACCTCTATTGTGTGGCAAAATCACAAACAAGCATCTTTCTGACAAGATGTTTGCTGTCTCAATACAGAATAATGTTCTACCCATGTTCATAATTCTGCAAATTAAATATATCTGACTATTATGTACTCCATCCCTCCATTTTTCTCAAACAAGAATCCACGTCATAGACCTTTTAAGCTTGTCCAGATCTGCAGCTTTGAGGCACTTACGGCCAAGGCAGACATCTGTGATCTTTCCTCTAGCTTGAAGAAAGTGGATAACTCCTTTCCTGTTAGTCTTGAAAATATAAGATTTGTTTACCACTATTATCCTTTTTTAAAGGAACTAGCAAGAGTTTGGTTGTCATCTAGTATAAGATGGTAAGGCTCTTTCCTCTGTTGCACGGATGCAGTATCACTGCGGAAAGAACACAGCAGCCTCTCTTTAAGCTCTCACAAAAAGAAATCAAAAGGAGGAACACATTTGGGAAAGCCAAGAACAAGATATTCCTAGGAGACCATGGCTTTACTCCCAGCTAAATTGATTCACCAAGCTCGCTATTTTTGTGTATTCTTTGAAAAATGGCAAAAGCTTTTGAAAACAGATACTGGGTCACAAATACCTTTTGAGAAACCAAACAAGGGACATGTGCACTAGAAGAACATGAACGGAACACAGTTACTTCTAGCTTCTGTAAGACAAGTGAATGTGACTCGATAATGGAAACAATACTGGGCTGATTAGACAGAATCATAAGCAGTTATACTAATCAAAGCGGCATGACTCACTGTTTGGTACTTTCTAGTATCATCAATCTCAATTTTATTGCATATGGGTTCAGATAAGGGCATATAGAATCATGGAATCATTTAAGTTGGAAAAGACCTTTAAGATCATCAAGTCTGACTGTTAACCCAGCACTGCCAAGTCCACCACTAAGACATGACCCCAAGAACAAGGTATTAGAAAGCAGCCCTGAGGAAAGGGACTTGGGGGTGCTGATTGACGAGAAGCTGGACATGAGCAGGCAATGTGCTCTCGCAGCCCAGAAGGCCAATCACATCCTGGGCTGCATCAAAAGAAGTGTTGCCAGCAGATCCAGAGAGGTGATTCTGCCACTTTGCTCTGGTGAGACCTCACCTGGAGTACTGTGTGCAGGCCTGGAGCCCTCAATATAGAAAGGACATGGACCTGATGGAGTGGGTCCAGAGGAGGGCCACCAAAATGATCGGGGGGCTGGAGCACCTCTCCTATGAGGACAGGCTGAGGGAGCTGGGGTTGTTTAGCTTGGAGAAAAGGAGGCTCCGGGGAGACCTCATAGCTGCCTTCCAGTACCTGAGGGGGGCCTACAGGAAGGCTGGGAAGGGTCTGTTTACAAAGGCCTGCAGTGACAGGACGAGGGGCAATGGTTTTAAGTTGGAGAAGGGGAGATTTAGATTGGATATTAGGAAAAAATTCTTTACCATGAGGGTGGTGGAACACTGGAACAGGTTGCCCAGGGAGGTGGTTGAGGCCCCTTCCCTTGAGATATTCAAGGTGAAGCTCGACGAGGCCCTGGGCAACCTGATCTAGTTGGGGGTGTCCCTGATGACTGCGGGGAGGTCGGACTAGATGACCTTTGGAGGTCCCTTCCGGCCTGGACCAATCTATGAATCTATGAACTACATTTAAACGTCTTAAATACTTCCAGGGATAGTGACTCAACCACTTCCCTGGGCAGCCTGTTCCAATGCTTGGTAACACTTTTGGTGGAAAAACTTTTCCTAATATCCAATCTAAACCCACCCTGGAGCAACTTGAAGCTGTTTTCTCTTGTCCTATCACTTGTTACTTGGGAGAAGAGAACAACACCCACCTTACATTGTTACAACCTCTATTCAGGTAGTCCTGTAGAACAGAAAAATGCTTTTGTATTTTCAAAAATTTGAATCGCATGAAAACCCATCATTGTGAGTAAAAAATGACTCTCAAATTCCAAATAGACCAATATATTTTTCCTTCCTTTCAAATAAGTTATCAATTTGAAAGTACTGAGGCTGAAGAAATCCAGCTATTTTTAAAAAGGAGTCCTTAGTTGACAAGGACTGACAACTGATCATGATATTGAAGAATCCACCCTGTGCTTACTATGATGGAAAGTTATTTTACCTACAAAAGCACATTTTTTTTCCAACGAGACCAATGTAAATTCATCAAATGGTGGGGCTTTTTCCTCCTCCCACCCATAACCTATTTTGGTTGCTATACTTTTAGACACAGCAGGAAATGGGCAAGGAGCAAGAGAGGATTGAACATTTTCTTTTGAAATGTTTTTTTTTTTTTGAAACAGAATATTTTATTCAACTAGAACAGAAAGAGTCAACAAAGAAAACATTAAAGTTGAAATCGATTTTGCCTGTCATTTTTGTGCTAGCCTGAATACTTCAAGATGACAATAGATTAAAAAATTTCTCTTCTGCTGAAAGTTATTTGAAGACCATCTGAACTGGCTTTGAAAAACCTTTAGTGTGGTATAGAGGAAGAGACCTCATAGGCCTATAACCTTTATTTTCAAAGATAAACCATCAGAAAAAGACTATGAAACAAGTTTATAACTACAAATTCCTTCAACTTAAAAGGTGGTTAATTAATGTTTGAGAAAGAACGTAATGACAAGTGGTTGATCAACTCTGATTAGAGGCATTTGAATCACCAAATGACAGAAAAAAATAGGAAGATATGACATCTTAAAAAGATCTTATTTTTTTAAAAATAATTTGTTTGAATTTGTCCATTACAATAATATCTAGAAGCGAATGATATTTAGTTCTGTCTTACATTAATTTTCCTGGGTTTATTCTCAATTATTCGTTTTTTTCCCAGTAAACACGAGAATTTTTGAGCAATTTATGAGAGAGACTAAGATGAAGTTGTATTTCAGGATAGAAATATGAAGTTAACTTTTGCATGCTTTTATTTAACTCATTACTGTTTTATAAGTGGGATGCATTTTTTTTTCAGCATGCGATTTTATACTCTCCTAAACCTGATGCTTCTTTTAGAAAAAGCTTTATAATGATTTCTGTGAATATGTAATGAGAATCCCATACTATTAAAAACATCTTTATTAAGATTTACACACTCTCCATAACTAACGTATTGAAAACAGATTCTAGTTTCATACAACAATAAAAAACAGTTTCTGCACTCTAACCTGCTGTTAATGTACACATTTGGGGTAACCCCTTTGGACAAAACTTGTAGACTAAAATAGACCTTGCTCTAGTGGCGACAGATACTTTAGCATTAATCCTTGAGGGAAACCATCAGTGGCTTAAAAGGTTTAAACATCTGCACAGAATCCCCACAGGAGCATAATTATACTGTTATCACTACATTGTCTTTTCTGTAATTTTCTCCTCTCCTCCTTTGCTAATTGTTCAGCTCTAATGTCTCTAGCATTTTCTAAATATCTCTATAGCATATGCATCGTGTTTGTAATTTTAAGTTCTATTGGGTGTAAGTGACACAGTGCCATTTATTCAGAATGCCAACTGGTTCTAAAACACTACCAATTTTTTATATCTTGGCTGTTGCTCTTGCAAACAGAATTACATTTTCAGTTTTATTGCATTACATTTATCTTTAGTAGACCATATTAGATGCCATTCTAAGAATATGTAGTACTTGAACTACGGACATAAAATTTCTGACTGACTATATAAAATGTTTGTGTTCATTAAACACAATATAGTGCAAAGAATTTTAGCACAAAAGATGCATGTGTTGTAACTGCCTATATTGCATGCCAATCTGGCCATTGTCTTGGATTTTAATTTCATATGGTATCTTTATGTTTTGTTGTAGGTTTCACAATGCTTTCATTTCAGAAGCATTTTCCAAAGCAGAAAATTTGTACTATCTTTTGGAAAATATAGACTCCAATCTCATAACATTACTAAAGTTAGTTATCAGTTATGCCACAGATAATTCAATCTAATTAATCTGGCTATAGTGCTGGAAGATCCTCTTTGTATAACTGCCAGATAAATATGCTCCAGGGTCAGACACTGCCAGTAGAGCAATTCAGACTGGCCACATGGCACCTTGCCAGAGGATTTGGCTCTTATACCTTTTATTAATTTGCCATTTTGTTCCACTTACACAGAACTAAGAATAAAAAGATTCTGATGCAAAAAAAAAAAAAGAGCTGAAAGAGATTATATTATTTGGAAAAACCCCAATGTGAAGTTCAAGGAATTTTATCTGGAAACTCAAATTTTGTAGGGCATTCCCAGAGGATGAGGGTTCAGTGCAATGTCTAACAAAGAATCAAATTAATGAACAGAGCCAAACCTTTCTGTCACTCCCTTTCCCTTTTCTTCCTCTTCCCAAATACACAGAATTTAAATGATCTCTGGCTATTATTTCTGTTTAGAAATAAGTTCTAAACTAATAAGTTCCCCATTTTCTGACATGATTTCCAATGGAAAATGCATTAAGGTAAGATATTCTTTGCCCTACTGTTGTTTTCCATTGGTGTAACTCCTTTGATTTCACTAATCTCTTTTTCACACTAGTGCAATATCAAGTCTAAAGCTGGACACATGAAACACTAGGGTCTTGTTTGGGTGGCATTAGATATAGAACAAAAATGAAAGCACCATTGTAGATGTGTTAAATACACTGTACTAGTCAATACCTCCCACCTGAATGGCCCAGAAAAGGTAATGATGAACCATCAAAATCAAGGAAAACTCCCCTCCCAGGAGCTGATTCTTCCTCCCAACCACTGAGGAGTGTGCTTGGGCACTCATTTCTTTTTCCTCCTTTGAAGCACCATATTTGTAAGAGTTAATGATTTAAAAACACGTATATATATATATAAAAAAAATAATATCTAAAGTTTCACACTAGGAACAGCATTTTTGATGTTTTGTAATCCCAGGAAAAACGTTTCCTACTTAGCAGTATTTGCCATGTATCTTACACACCACCCCCCTCCCGTCTCATAACATGCTTAGTAGTAAGCTAATGAAGTTGTAGGGTTTTTTTAAATCTGAGTAATCAAATAATTTAAAATTTACTTTAGCCAAGGATCAAGAGGATCAAGAACAGTGGGTTATCAATAAATTATTGTCCATCAAGCAACAATCATTCACCTCATCTGGATAACCAGTATTTTGAATTTAAATACATAATGATAGTAATTAGATATTACTGTAAACAAGTTCATTTCAGACTTGTTGCTTTGCACAAGTTAATCCAGTCAGCCACATGTAAAGCAAGCATTAGTGAAACACCGATTAATGAAAACTAAATTATTAAATTAACAAACAACAGACATTCGTAATGTCTCTCTTCAGTTTCCACAAAGAAAAGGCAGATTTAAGTGACTTTCATGACACAACACCATATACAGGAGAGGAGTTTGTGTACACATGCGTTCATGCACGGCAATAAAAAGAAATCCAGGAGATGAGACAAGAAAGTACTTGTAGCAAAGCCCTAAGACAAAGCTGCAATGTAAAAGGGAATGAAATTAGAAAGCCAACAAACAGGGAAATTACCTACTGATATTCTAATTGTATCATGTTCTGAGAATACATTATTTGTAAATGAGCAGAAGAGCAAAGAATTATGTGAGTATCATTAACTTCTCATAACAGAAAATAATCTAAAAGATCATAGCACTTTGCCTAACTTTTCTTAGGTAGAAAAGGGCAAAACTGTCTCTTTTCTCCCCCACCACCCCCACAGAAAAATCGCATGGCTTAGCTCTAACTTCTTGCATACCAACTTTGGTATGCTTTTGTGATGAGGGGGGGAGGGGAGAGGGGAAAGACAGTTAGAATGAACGTCTTAAAGCACTGATGACAGTAAAATAGATTTGAGAGATCCAGCCCAACTACAGGCTGAGGAAAAGAACCTGAAGGGGGGTAGTGGGAGATTTTATTTTGTCTATCTTCTTTTGCTCTTTAATCTCTTATTTTGCTACAAGGTCACTTAAACTAAGCAAGCTGCACATCAGCCACAATTTCAGAAGCCTCAATATTTTCCCTCTTGTCCCAAGTAACACAATCTTAAATAAATCTTTGTAAAATACTCTCAGGTAATCTTTTTCTATCTAGGACTCCAGGGAGAGAAATGGAAAAAAGTGTTTTAGGATCCTTACAGAAAGTATTTGAAACATGAAACATGATCTGGGTGTTTTGCTGTTGTTTTTTTGGTTTGGGTTTTTTTTTTTAATTCCTTGTGCCTTTAATAAAGTCTAAAAGGATTTTAATGATAGTTCTTACAATGGAACTAAGCCAGCATAATTTAAAATGAAGCTCTGAAGCATGCTTAAGATTAATTTTTAACAATAAAAATATATTATTTCTTGGTGAGCCCGAGACAGGATTATCTGATACATTTTATTTATTCACATACTTTTGTGAATAGTTATAGATGGTTCTTAGTAAGAATTTAAATTTAATATAGAACCAAAAGTTCAGATTTGGGAGGTTGCTGTGTCCTATAAATCTATGAGATTCCACCCTCCTGAAGTATTATAAAAATGGAATCCTTTGTTGTGCTGTTTTGAAGTCAAATAATTTGAAAGTATTTTAGAGAACTCACAGGGCTGTTTTGTAAAAAAAAAATAATAAAAAAATTCAGACACTGTGTTTAAATAAATACACTATTATTGGATTGTGACTCATGAATATTCGGTTCAATTTAAAAATCACAAGTTTTCCAATCTCTACTATATTTTACCATGAGTAAACATAACTCACTGCTATAAATTGTGACACTCCAGTTAAATTGCCATAAACCAGAAATTATCTCAAGCTAATCGGATTTCTGACTTTCTTAAAGTGAATAATGTTAGCTGGCTGAACCATGATCAGAGACATCTGGCTTCTTTTTTTAAAGGAGATATAAAAACGTGCATGCCGATTAAGATTCATCGATTTTAAAATTATAACTTTTAGATTTTACACAATTATTAACGAATGTAAAGAAATGTTGCATTAGCAGCACATAGGTGTAAGTTATCTGGATATTAATTTTTCCTCAACCAAGTTAAAAAAGATAACAAGAAACTACGTTCAAAAAGTTTGTCTCCATTTTAGATGCAGTTTGGCTAAACAATACATTTTCACGGATTACCAATGGATTTCACCTCTGCATAGGCTATAGCTCCTCATTCTCTTCCTTTTGATCCCACTCCAGCTAAATCAACACGTGATGATGCCCGTTCCTGACACTGAGTGTTTTCTCGCTGCCAGCACAAATGAAAGCATGCTCTGTGAAACAACGCTTAAATTAGTAGTGCTATCACAATCTGTCTGTAGCACAGCACGAGAGGCAGGACAGAGGGCTGGGAGGAGGAGAGGGTTGCTCCAACAGTGATCTGCTGCACCACCTTGGTCCTGCGACACCTTTCTGTCAGGTCTCCGTTCACCCCGCATCTGACTTCCCAACTCAGACGGAGGGTTTCCCAGAGCAAGCTACGCAGAAGAGTGCCTAGAAAAAGGCAGTGGGGGTCACAAGAGGCTGTTGTAATAGCTGCACCATGACATTAGAGCGCCGACTGGGAAGAGGCAGTATTGGTACACAGCTGTTACCAGACATCATAATCTATGTTTTTCTTTTTTTTTTTTATAAATAGATTGAATAATGCAATTATTCAATCCCAGTATCCCAGTACTTAAAGCAACTGTTGACATAACCGATCAGCAAAATTAAATCCTTTGTGACTTGGTATTATTTAAAAATATCTGTTAAATTCTCCAAAACTGTGCATCCATAGATGAGCAGAAAACCAATGTGATTAGAAGATGATGTGAAAGCAGTGGACACGTAAATGGAAGATTTAAAAAAGAAAACATGAAAATAAAATCAAATAGTGATAAAATCCAAAAATGTATAGGTAGACATGCTAGAGAAATAATCAGTACTTATTTAAAAACAGCTTTTTTTTTTTTTTTTTCTTCTAAAACATATTTGGAAGAAGAAAAACTTCACACGACATAAAAATCTTAGGAGTGTCAAAAAGCCCAGCTATTCAATATCCATTTCTGATATATATTTGGAAGGAAGAAAGTGACTATATTTTTTCTGCTTGGTGCTTAAAAACTGTACCGAAGATTAGGCAGAATTTTTAAAGAAATTATTTTCAAACCAGCCATAGGAGGAATTTGAAAGGAATTATTTGAGAAACACTTTGAAACTAATGTTATTATACCACAGGTTTTGAAATATGAAGGAAATGCCAAAAGAACTAGAGGCTTGCAAGTGTTATTTGAATACTAGAAAAGAAAGACAGTTTCTGAAAAATCAGTGTTTATAGTTCCTAAGTAAAACAACATAACAGTTAATTCAAGTCTTCACATGGAATTGGAGACCAGGAAACAATGTCAGGAAGTGTATTGCCATGGTAGATAGGCCTTCTTGAATAAACCTCTAAAAACACAGATCACCTTTGTCAACTGCATTACTATTAACTGCTTCAGACTAATCATTTACATGGTTTTTAAATGCACTAACCTAGTCCTTTTTTTTTTTTTTTTTTCTCTCCATACAGTGTAAACTTTGGCTTTAACTGTGTTGTGGCCAGATTTTAAGTTTCATGAAAGTTTCTCTTCTTAGCTGATTCTGAAGAGGAGCTGGTCTATTGCTATCTCACCTATTTTTAGCCTTATTTTTTTAATTGCAAGTGAAAAAGAAAGTAAAGTGAAACAGAAAACCATACATATTTCTATGTAAAAGCAACACCACCACCTTTCCAAGCACTGTGCCTTTTCCCCCACATTCAACACAACACTGACAATCATGTTTGTGATGGAAAAAAGACTCTTCTCCCAGGTCAAGCAAGCACTTTTATTTTCTCTGCAGAACAGAGGAGAAAGAGGCAATGTTCACCTGCATTGACAGGCCTATGTACATCTTTGAGTCTCTGTCCGGCCATGCGACCTCTGCCGTTCTCAGCACTGTAGCAGCACTTGCTCTCCTCTGGAGGAAACACTTTACCAAGAATAAACATTTTGACCAAATAAAGCCTTGGGATTGCTACAGGGTACACGAGTGGAACACAGTGACCTGTGGTATACAGGACTGGGTGATTTAATGTCCTCTCTGGATAAACTCTACTAAGTGATTTCATGTGCACCAGTCTTGCAGGATTGGTGCAGTCACCGCTGGACTCTCCTCCCAACTGCCCGACCACCCTCTTCCCCTGACATCAGGTCTATGGCTTCCAGGGCCAGCTCTCCCCAACAGGCCACAGCTGATGGCTCCAGAGACTCTTTCAAATCCATGTTTTCCCATCAGTCCTTCCCCCAGGTACTTGTATCTTGCCTTATCACACAAGTCAACTGCATGCTGGATGCCTCACGAGCATCGAGGACAGCAGAGCAGGTAGTACATAATAGTGTGTACAACTCCTTTGAATACACAAAGTCACTTCTTTATATCATACGTTGTCTTCTTGTCTTGGCTATGACAATTTCCAAATGATTTCTTGTTTTTTTCCTATGATAGGAACCATCTGCAAACATCATTTATTAGCAGCATACGTTCAAAGTTTGTCATGTATCTTTAAATTTCATATATTTTTGCAAACGCACCTCCATATAATAATACAGACATTTCACCTGCACTTTGATTGGTCTTCTAATGGATTGCTGGCACCCTGCTGTTTAGTCTACCACCTAACCACCTATAAGCTACAATATTAAATTCCTCATTAGTTCCATCATACAGCTGCAATAAACAAACTTCCCTTTTTTAAATCCTCACAGATTGCTTAGATTACGGTTTAGAATATGGCATTATTGCTTAGATGGGGAGCTAAGACGTTAACATACATGTGGCAGGTGTTAGTGCTAATGTTAGGTTCCTGCTTTTAGATCAGCTTCACAGATTACTAAAAGCACAGCTTTCACAGATTTCAGTGGCAGCTGTGAAATGGACACTGCCACATCAGGATTATCAAGCCAAAAACCTAGAAAACCTGCCATATAATTATTATCCATTTATGATACATTTAGAGCACCACTGTCTGGGGCAAGAAGTGGGAAGAGAAATCAGTTTTCCACAGCAGAGTTCAGTTGCCTTCATCACATGGCCATCATTTTGTACTCCCCAGCTGCATTCACATTTTATCTTTATCTTCTACAGCAAATTAATAAGGGGTAACACAGGCAGCATAGTTCACTGTATGTTTCTGATTCATTCTTTGAATACCATACAGAAAGCACAAGTTCTTGTGGATCCATAGCATGAAGAAAACGTAGTATGAGCACATAGGACAAATTAAGATTGTATCTTGATTCCTAAGCACCGAGTTTGCAAAATTAATCATGTTCTTTGATATAGGTAGCATCTTAAAATATTAAAAGAGAAAATCAATTATCTTCTGATGTTTCATAACATGACACCCTGTGGCATCACCGGTTCAGAACCTTTCTCTCTCCAGACCTTTGGCGTTTGAAAGGGTGGGGTGGTCCGATAGCATTAATTACCAGCCTCTGAGCAGAGGTGTTACACAGCAGGAGACAGTAAGAAACAGGACAACCTTGAGCTTCCTTCCAGCTTAGTAGCACAGTCCTCACCCCACTAAGCACAGCTGCTTTTTCTACTCAGTCTCATTTTCTCTTTGCCCTGGCTGCTTACCTCCCTTCCATCCTTTCTAGCCTAGTCCTTACCTGCTTCCCATCCTCTTGTGACCTTCTGTCTGCACAGGGTGCTAGTTCTGGTCTCACCATCCTCTGACTTTACTCTTCAGACACTCCCATCTCTCAGAACTCCTTTCTCCTTTAATTAATTCATTGCTGCTTGCTGGCTCCCTCTCACACATCCCTTTCCGCAGTCTCTACCCTCCCAGAATAATAGCCTTTCCGATTTCCATTTTCCTTTTCTAAGCGGCGTTAGCCTTTTCTCTCACCACTCTGTTCCTTTGTGTCACCCTCCTGTCCATTTAGCCTCTACTTTCAGTCCCCTCGGTCAGTCCTTCCCAATACATTTTCACCTCTCTTTTTCACAACCAACCACAATGACTTCCTGATCTTCTCAGCTTCCTACAGCTCCCTACCTTGAAGCCCTCATTTGTCTTATTTGATGGCTTCAAGGTATAGGAATTATGGCAACACTCAACAAGATTATTGGTAATACTTTCTCTGATGAGTTTCACGCTGCTCTAGCTCCCAGGAACACCCATTAGAGGAGGTTAATTTTTACACTACTGCAATTAGACTTGTATAGGCTCATTAGCTCTAGTGGGATGGCCCGTCAGAGGGCTACCTCTCAGACACAGCGATTTTGTAGAGGAATACTTCAGAAGCCCTTATCCATTTAAGAAGAGGCACTGCTTAGTGTAGGATTCCCAGAATTGTTCAACATAGGCAAAGTACCAATTCCTCACTTTCTTAAAAATTCAAATGATTTTGGTAAAGCTTTCCTTTTCTTCTTACTCAAGGTGAAAAAAAAGTCCACACTGTACATAAAATTTCAGAGCAAATGGTTCAAGTCTGGTAGAGTTGCTATAAACAGTCAAGAGAGGTTCACAAGTTGGGCAGCCCCGAGTGCTATTAATGGAGAGGTGTGAGCAGCCTTGCCCATGCAGCAGTTGTAGGAAGACCAGACTCTGCAGCTGATGATGGTTTAACTTTCAAAGCTTCAGTTTATCACCATGTAGACTTTTTACTACCTTCTAACTGACATTAGAGGAAGTTTTCCTCACAAATCATCTTCATGCCTGATTTTCTGTAAAGACATTAATTTTTGTTATACAGATATATACCCAGATATACAATATGCACATTATTCTTCTAGCCACAGGGAAGCTAGTCTGATAAATGCTTAAGTTAAATGAATGCAAAGAGAAATTAACCAAAAATTATTATTACACAATGATTATTTGTGCTTCCGCAAAGACTGAAGTAATTTCACTTTCCTATTTACAAATCTGGAAGGGATTTTCAAATTTGTTACAAACTATGTAAACAAGAGCACTATCCTGCACAATCATAAACTTGCAATTCTCCAAACAATTTTTAATGGTCTCTTTCCCACATTTGACAGAAAGAACTTGGTATAAGATATCTTGGCCTTGAAAACAACTGTCACGTGCATGCAGCATCAGAAGGGCTAACAAGTATCAGATGGTTTGAAGAAAGCTTTCCTTGGCATTTTGAAGTGAGGAAAAGGGAAGGAAAAAAAAAAACATATGAGGGGAAGAACAGAAAGAGGAGGGAAGGGGAACTGCAGACATAAACAGAAATAGGATTGGAAAAAAATCCTATTTAGGTAGGGGCACAGAGCACACAGGGTTAAAATAGCAACCATTGCAATTGTTTTCCACAAGGAGCCTGACACATCCCTTTTGGAATTCACTTTGAATAGTTTCAGATATTAAAGTTCTTCTGTTTTTCTTAATGATTGATAAACAGATTGTTTGCGTATCTGTCACTTAGCCAAAGTCCAGGAGGACAAAATAGTTTTTGTGCCCAGAAAGCTAATCAAAGTGGCTCTGAAGACACAAAAGTGCACTATGGTTGTTACAGTGATTAGAGTCGATTATTTTACTAGAGAGAAGATGCGGCAGCCAGTGCAGTGCCAGCCACATGCCCAAGCAACCTGCTAGCTTCGCGAGGGGCTGAGCTGTCCAGGCAAATGTTTGTCCTGGCTACTTGGTCAATGCTGCCAGTTCCACAACCAGAGTCTGAAATTTACTTTTCTCCACATTACCATTGATGCTGTTGCACTGGTGAAAACCATGGTACAGATGCTGCTTTGTTTTCAAATAAATCCTCTACCTGGTCTAGTATATTCCACATGAGAAAGTAGTCAGGCAGTAGCTGAGAGTTGCTGGTACATAAAAAACTATGTAGTTTGATTATTTGGATTTTGAAAGGAAAGGTTTTCATATAAGAAGATTTAATTAAGAATTAAGGAAGAGAGTAAAATAAAAGAGCTATTGGTTATTTGTGCGCAACTTCATCTGTTGAATGGAAAACTATGCAGATGTAGATTGAATCTATATGGATGGGTAAGGCAAGAGTAGCTTTTGTACAATAGATATTTCTCATTTTATTTTTTTAAGAATTAGGAGCATCTGTTAGGTGCAGAAATTAAAAAGAAAAAAAAAATACAACAAAACTGTACAACTGAATTTCTAGCAGTCCATAAAAAACAAATGCAATTTCTAAGCACAACAATACCTACTTGAGGAATCTTTGTTTTAATATTAGATAGCCTAAAGACTTGAGTAAAGCTTAAACCTATTGTGTGGATGAAATCAGCCAACTTGTAGACGTGGTTACAATTCAGATTGCCGGCTAAAACTCTGAAAAGGCAGTGAAGCTATAAACTGTGCACTGAGCTGGGTTAGAAGTGGCACTAAACAGGAACTCATTTTGGTGCAAGACAGAGCACTGGCAGCAACAGAGGCTCCAGGCATGCACATGCTTTAATCTATGGCTGCACTGCTTCTCTCTTCAACAAATCTAGATGAGCCACGTGGTTTTCTTATGTGTTATAATACGCTATATATGATGAGCCAATAAGCACCTAAAAAGTAATGGTCATCATAACTATAATACTAGAAGGCCTGTAGCCATTTACAGTCCTCATCTGCTATCCTATTTTGCAATAAGCTTTAATATATTTTGGTAGGTTTTATAAATTCCACTGCTGAGATGAATTTAACCCAGCAGAAATTATGCCAATAATAATTTGCACATCTTGTATGAATGTTTCAACATTTTATTGTCTTGATATAGAAATCAGTAATGTGAAAGGCTTAATTTGTTTGAAATCCTTCAGCTTTTATTCTGCATATCTTGAAGTATTTCCTTTAAATATTGGATTATTGTTCATGGATAACACGGATGCATATGAAATTCATAGGCTTGATAAGATCTCATTATCATAGCCAACTTAATTCCAAAAACATTAATATCCCTGTTTTTTTCATGCTTGCAGCTCTCATATTAGGTATTCCTCCAAAACCTAATAGAACTGCTTAGAGTTTTTCCACAGATTTAACTAAGCTCTGCAACTACAAAAATAGCTGTAAGTGCAGCTCTATTTCCCAAACTCCTAATGTGGGCAATATCCCTTACAAATCAAGCAGCATAGTAATCACATGTAAACCCCAAAATGTTTAATTTAAAGGCAGGAGAGAGAGCAAGCTGTCGTTAATGCAGGTGGTGGCAGAATTCAACCTTATCCTCCTGTTAGCTTAATGAAGTAGTTGATATTACAAAAGGTACTGATTTCATCTACAAAATCAATAAAACATTATTTTAGCATTGCAAATACAACAAAAATAAATTTTTACTATCAAAATTACAACTAAAGAAAATGACAATGACTAGGAAATCCAACATATATATCAGTATCAGCAGCTTCACAGGGACAGCTTTACCCAAGTCAAAAGCAGCACTTGCAAACAGGGTACTTGAATTAAATGAAGAAAACATTACTAAAGTAAGTAGAAGGTCAGGTGTAACTCCCACCACACTGAAGGGATTCACATATGAAGGAAAATTTAAATTTAGGCAGTATAGCATGTAAAATGGAAACTGAATTATCATGCTGAATCAGACAGTAAAAATTCCTATTACCTGAACACAATCTACTTTGAGAACTACCAATTCTAGTAGCATTGCACAGTATCGCTACAAACTACTGAATGCGGATTTCAAGGCATCTGAAATGAGTCAGTTCTATATGTACATTCATTAAATATTTACAACATACATTTATGCAATGGTTAAACTCTTTCTTATTTTTTAATTTCGGCTCATAACTATTAATAGTAATTCTCAAAGCATTAAGTACAAACATATTTAATCCTTACATGTAGCTAGTAACCTTGAGAGACTGTGTTACTCTTCAATTCTATCAAAGAATAATTGCCATGAAGAACTGTAAAATAGCACTGAGATATCACAGTTTTTTAAAAAATCCACCACTAAAGTTCATCAGCTGTCTGCTTTGCAATGTTCAAAACAAGAAAAAAAGGCTGGATACACTTACCCTTGGTACCAATAAGCAAGAACATATAGAAGCAGCAGTCGGATATCATATCTGTCCTCCAGCAATTTAAAGAATAAAGTCAATGAATGTTGTCCCTTAAATTGCACACCAGCCAGCGAGCTGCTTGTACGGTCTGCTTCTGACAGCCTTCAGCAGTGCGTGAAGCAAGCTCCCTGCTCTCCCCTGCCTTCCTCCCTTACTCTCCTTTGCGCTAGGTCTCCCTCTCTCCCCCCTCTCCAGCACACACACACGAAAGTTTCTGGGAGCACACCAGCTCCTCAGGTTTTCTCTTACAGGATGGGGTTGGGTCTGCTCTGCGGCAGGAGAAGGCTGGGCTCTGTGCATGGACACGGCTCTGCCCCAAGGAAAGCTGCTGCTGCACAAAGCACAGCCAGGTCCAGAGAATCGTCATTAATAGACCAATATTATTTTTTTTCTTATTTTTTTTTTTCCCTTAAGTTGCAATACTGCGAGAGGCCTGAGAAGTGCAGTTTTATTTAGTCAAATATGTTTGAAACCGAACATTTGCTATAGTTTAGATAAAAACTGGTGGTTTCTCAAGTAAGGGGAAGGGAAATTTATAAACACAGTCCCTTTGTAGCAAACCAGTCACTCACTGAAATACAGAAAAATGCACAATGTAACTTATTTCCAATAACAGCATGTCACTATTTTTACACATTAACCACTCTTCACAGCTAATGCTAAAGAAAACAACCTGAAAGAGCAAAGAGGGATGTTTGGAAACACAAGAATAAGATTTTTCACAGATTTCCTCCTTATTTAAATACTTTGAGACATTCCTGACTGGTCCTTGACTTTACTGTTACCAGTAGATTATGGTATACTCCATCACATACAGTCACATGTTTAAAAATGTTTTTTTACGATGTGAAGGCTAATGCTCATCAGCACAGCAAGATATACTTCAAAATGAGTTGGTCAGTTGAGATGAACTTGAGTGAGGAGTTAATTTTACCTGCCCTCAAAGAGATCCAGAATTTTTTAATATATTTTTATTTTAAAAAAAGAGCTTGATAGATTCAACAGCTTGCCAGGATGCAAGCGTCAGGGATCACAGGTAACGTGCCAGCAGCCACGTTGGGTACCTAAGGAAGAAAGCCCCTCAGACTAAGGAAATATGTGTGTGCACGACACATACATGGAATGGTGAATTTAAAGAATGGGAAAAATCTATAGTCAAAAGCAAAGTCCACATTGTTCCTACGGCCAAGTTTTATAGAAAACAGATATTATGAACTGCCAGTCTTTTGATTTCTAACATAAAAGAATATGAAATATAGAAGGAATTAAACCAAAACGTTCTTGTTATGGAAACCCCAAGAAGTATTTTGACATCTACTGTGCCAACAACAGTACTAGGCAGTGTACACACAGATATAGATTAAATGGATTATGGACCCATAAAAGATTCCTTTTATAAGGTGGGGAGTAGTTTTTGAGCATATCAACTACAACCACGCTTGCCTCAAACAACTATTCAAGAGTTAAGCTAACACCTAGATACCCTAGGCCTAATGCCTCAGCTGAAAAGGTCTTCTAGGGTAGGAATATAACAAGAAGAAACTGAACCAAAAATGTGAAGAATAAGAGAAAAATACTTTCAAGGAAAATTAAAATAAAAGCTGTACCCCTTTACTGCAAGATGGGACAGAACTGATGTTCTAGAAATGGGTGTTTTTCCCTAGTATAGCTTCCTCTGTGGCTTTTCTTATGAGCAGTACATACACCCACATACATTTTCTGAAGCTCTGTCCCAATGGGAGTTGTCACTTTCCAGCCTTCCTCTTTTTCAAGGACCTTCAACAAGGATACTCATTAAAGTTAATTTTGCTGCAAACACTTGCTCTATGGAAAATCCACTGAGATTTTCCCTCTTCTAAATTTCTTATACATTCATAATAACACATAAAGAAGCAGCAGCACTTTCCAGCCCATTCTCTCAGTATAATTATATTTAAACCAAGAAGCTAGAGTTACACACACGCACATTGCTGAACTCTGGAATGCAGAGCAGAAAGAGGAGGAGAGGCAAGCTCATTATTAGAACAAAACATTAAATAGAACTTTACTAGCTTTTGAAAAATAGTTTTGGCTTACATTACTTGAAAGCATGTCTGCTTTTTCTTTGAAGAAACACTTCTGTGCATTAAAAAGGCAATAAATACTTCCCTCCTGCCTAAAAAGTAAAAACTTATGACATTTTTTGTGTTTTAGAACTCTCTTTCCAAGAAAACAATAGGCTTTATATGCTAAATCCTTACAGAGCAAAGAAATAACACATCAGAATTACACCTTTGTTTCAAATAACTTTGAGAAGACATTCAATTTCATTAGGATGGTCAGTATTTTGCTTGTATTTCTACTTGCAGCAATTCTACAATTGAAATTCAAAAACATCACAGAAAACTGTTGTATGGGTTACGACGCAGATGCTTACTTTACCTTTGAGTTCCAAGAAATGAGAAGGTTAAACTGAATTCACTGGAATAAGAAAAGTACCATTTGACTTCTTTATTGGTTACTGACAAAGGCTCGCAATTTGACTTTCTGTCTTCACAGGTATCTGGTGCCAGTCTAAGAGTATCCAAAATTACAGTTTCAAAACTGTAGGAATCTACTTGTCAGATCTGTGGGGGACACCCCCTACCCCCTCAAAACATTCAACCAACATTGTGCCACACATACCACAAACTAACAGAAGACATTAATGAACTGTTTCACTAAATCCAAATAATTATGGTTATTAAGTTATCAAGAAGAGTCACCTTATGGTTCCATTACAAAGTGTTAGAAAATAGTGCGTACAGGGCTTAGAATTAAATAACAGTAATTATGAGGCACTTTCAGAGAAGTGTTGCTAGTTCTAGCACCTCATAGCCTTTCTTCCTAAAGTTCACATTAGGTGCTACATAGAAGGAATTTCATAGAAGTAAACAAATCATAGTTGCGTACATCACCATTGCAAGTGTTACCTTTAAAACTAAAAACACGCTAAGCCATAAATCATTGCTACTGTAGAAATAAGTTAGAATTCCTTTTTAGCCTGAAGGAAAAGGTTTACTTACCCACAGGCTGCAGCTACTCCCTTGGAGGTTAACAAATATTTTACCTCAAACTCTGACTTTAGTAGGCTCAATGTTGCAGCTGATGAGCATCAAGCAGATTCAGTACAGGTGGGAGCAAAGGTATCTCTAAGTTTTAGTCTATGGGGTGCAGATAGATGTGTACAAACTCTACCTGTTATCACACCGCTCCAAGTACTGACTAGTATGTGTCTCAGAGATATTTCTGCTCTTTCCTAACGTGGGAATTTTCCTTAGTTTAATTAAGAATAGTTTCAAGGATGCTTTATGTCATGTATCAAAGCAAAGACCTACATGACGATAGGTATGTTGATGGTGATTTTATAACTAAGAGTTGCTCATTAAGCAAAGTTGAAAATACTGATGAAATTTTCAGCTCTTTTAATGCCCTAGTGAAACACAAGAACTGCAGAATGAAGCACTGAAAATAGAACTGGGCCCATGTTGCCATCTGAAATCATGAAGACAATATAGTTTATATTTAGAATCAATACTCCAAGAAATGAACCTCTTGCTTTCTCAGCCATTTGATGGCCAAACTTTAGGTTTTGCATTATAGCAATATGAATAATTAATGTAAAGATAAGGCTTCAGAACACAGCATTTAAAATGTAAATCCTCCATTATGTACATCAATCCTACAATCCAAAAGACTTAACTGTGCAAATGAACATAATTGGCTTAATTATATTTAATTTCCATTGCTTTCAAAGCTCCGATGGTATGCTTTGCAGACAGTGTAACTGAGAATCAGACATTTCTATTTTATAGGACAACCATTACCTTTGGAGGATACATTCCTTATTTAACACCTACATCTAGGTTCCCTGAGTTGGGAGAAAAGTAAACTAAAGGACCTCTTAGGAAAAGTACAAGAATATCTAAGCAGTCTAAGCACAGAAAGATAAGAAAAGACCTCATCTCTAGCAGCTCTTTCCAAACAGTAAGCTGTACTTCAGTACCTTTATGTAGCTCTCTCTCACACACACTTGTGACTCAACCACTATTGTAAGAATGTGTTATCTTTTCATAAAGCTTACTCTTCCCCATTGCGCAATTGCAGAGATTTAATAGGATTTACCTCTCAAAACCTGAAGAGCCTGGAACACCTGGCCTAACAGGTTAACCACACAGGCACCTTTGCTGTAGGGTATCCTGACTTCTCCCTCCCTTCTCCAGACCCTCTTTATCAACACAGCCACAGCTGAGCTGGGGTTACTGATATTTGCATCTGGAGAAAGGGGACAGACTTTCCTCTGCTGGAAAAACTACCTGAGCTACATGTTCTCTCCTGAAGGGCTTTATTACAGGGACAGTACAGAATTTTTTTTTAAGTCCATATGTATATCCAACAAATGTATCAAAACAGACACTAGTTCTACGAACCTTATTTCAAGCTAAAGCAACTGTACAAAGTTTGGCTTTTGTGCCAGCTCCCAGCTGCAGAGCAATCCTAACTCCCTCGCTAGGTCTATGGCTGTAGCTTCGGAGGGGAACATGGACAACGAGTTTCACTGTTCCACAGGAAAAGACAGACAGAAGAGGAGGAAGGATTCAGGGATGACTATTTGTCCCTTACATGTCTTTTGTTGTTTGTAAATGAGACACTAGATTGGCTGTGGACGATGGTGTACAAGCACCAGTATCTAGCTAGCTCTGAGCTCATCAAAATAATTTCCTTTCTTCTGCAAAAGGTACTCTCCTCTGCTGGGGGGTTTGGTGACCCTGTCCAGCTGTCCTTCTGTAGTTTTCATGGGGAAAGGCGCTCAGTAAGAGCAAACTTACTCGCTGCCTTCTTCATTTTCCCCACTTTTCTCCAGATGTCTCTTCCAGCTGGGTGTTTTGACTAAATCAAATAAAAGCTCACCAGTATGCCTGACTCAAAGCTGCCGCTGGAATGTAGAGAGTATATTTCTTTCAAAATAACCAAACACATAAGCTTTGCTGATGATGTCTTTTCTTAATCAGCCATTTTCAGTCTTTTCATTGATTAAAGGTTTTAACAGGATTTCTATGATTGTGTATGATTATAAGCATGATGTTAATGGCTTTGATAAGTTACTATACCATTTGGGAATGTCATAGGAATTATATATGACATCCTGCTTTTTCAGTGTGACTCTTTTTCCATGTTATCTCTGTCATATTTGGGGAATTGCAATTTTTGTTTTACAGGACCTAAGCTTCTAGAAGGAAAGGCAAACTTCCCAAGTATGAATAGCTGAATATACAATGTCAGAAAATGGGAAGCTCATAAAATGTTCATTAGCAATATATTCACATATTTTAACATGAGATGATATTAAACATATGATCAATGTCAATTAAGTCATAATTTCACAGAATGAACTCTAAAAAGAATTATAAGAAATTATCCCCAATGCACTCCAAAAGCCTCCTGGACTGCTTACAGCCTGCTTACTCATCCATGCCTTTACATGTGAACCCACAAAGCTCCCTGCAAGCTATAAACTGAATTAAGGACATATTTAACTGAGATTCAAGGAAAGGAACAGCCAATTAGACATGTAGGATAAACACATTCTACTGTGAAAAAAAAATAATAAAAACAAAACCCAAAAAACTCATAAGAATTGAGAAGGAAGAGGAGGAGAGTTACAGTATGAGGAAGCAGGGTTTATTAAAGGGCAAACATGTAATATGAGAAACCATCAAAAGTACCACTGAAATGAAGAATGCACTTGAGAGATTATTTGTAGAACTATCCATATCTGCAGTTTGCCATTGCACTGTTGTGAAGAAAATAAACTCTGTAAAATGAACCTGCCTTTTGTGAAGTAGGTATGATTTCCAATCCAGTGGCTTTTACATAATACCTTAATTTACAATTCTAATTTTGTATTTCTGCAACAGCATACAGAAAACAGAATAGAAAGGAGCTGTGAAATTCAGAAATCCCAAGGTCATCACTATATAATTAAAAGTGACCAGTAAAGTAACAACCTCCTAATGTTAGTAAGTATCCAGGACCTAAATTGGCTGGGGCTTTGAGTTCATTGTTTGGGGTGCTGGTTAGCTTTGTTCTTTTACACAGATACAAATTTGATGCATTCAGCAAAGAAAGCATAGCATTAATCTGCAGCTTTTGAGAAGCGTAACATGAAAATTGCTTGACAGAGCTAGGAAAGATGTTGGGTTTGGGAACAGCTGATAGCCTGTGGTGAAGCAGCTTATATTAGCACAGATTTTTTTATTTAGGTGAGCTTTTCTTCCTTTCCTCCAACTAAATTGTGCATGAAAAAAATCAATATTTCTATGAGCAGCTTGAGCCAAAATGAGGAATTGATTTCAATATTAATCATACAGTTCTAAAGCTCTAGGAGCAATACAAGTGGAGAAAACATTTTCAAAGTAACTGTGCAGAACGCATGGCTAAGCCAGAGGAAGTTATGACCTCCAGCTTTTTTCTTGTTTGTTTTCTGATTTTATTTTGAAATACAGCTGAAACTGCTAGGTTTGCAAGACTGAGTAATAGTTTTACAAAATAAACATTTCAAATAAAAATATTTGGAATTTTCCCCAACTGTTTTGTTGACTAACGTTTTAAAAATCTTTTTTCCCCTGGAAGATATTTTTCTTTTCTAATTATCTTGAATGTTCTGATACCATTAAAAATAAAAAAGTATACTCTTAACAGATAATGAGATAACTTTAAACAATGCATTTAGCCTGGTTTTGTATTTTATCCTGGGATGATTTCCATGTTAATTCTAGAAAATATCCTTGTGGTAGGGATAATACAACAAAATTCCTAGACAAGTGTTGGAACCACTAAGACTGGAATGGCATGCTATATCTTGTACTCTCTTTCTGGCTCAGTCGGGGATTATATTTTGTTCAGGAATGTAGGTTCAGTAAATGAAACAGTTCATTCTCTTCTCCTTTATCCCTTGTGCACCCCTCTAAGATACGAGAGGGTTGAATGAAATTTTCCTCATCCTGCTCAAATGCTTTATACGTGGGGCTATGATATGAAAGGAGACAATATGATCATTACTGGTTGGTGCTGACACACACTTATGTTAAAGGAAACAGCAGGGGCCATCATTATGCTTTGTATAGAGGCTGACACTATTTTGGTGTATAGGTATGCTCTGAAATTAAGTCTTCAGAGGGCTCAGGCAGATGAAAACCTAGTTTCTGGATTCTGTTGAAGTGAAATGAAACTTGCAGGTGCTTTAACTTGAAGATAACAAACTGTGTCTCCAGTGGCCTGGAAGCAGCAATTTAGCAGTGAATTTTACTTGTATTGATGCTATGTGATTTCAACAGTCTGATGCCCTTTTTAGCTTCAGCCCTTATTGCTTTCTTAAAAGAGGTGGTACGTTTCTACAGGTTTTGATCTCGCAGAATTTAATGCACAGTTTTTTATTACCTACATTTCTACCCATTGGCTTTTATCTGCAGGCCTCTGAGGAAATACAGATTAACAGTTATTATCCCTTTTTTGGACTTTGTAATTGCCCAAAATGTTAAAACAAATAAATAGGAACTGATGGGTAGAATTCTAAGAAGCAACAATTATTGTATTTCTGATCTATGTAAGCTTTATCCAGGCATCTTTGAAATGCTTTAGCAGTAGTGTTGGCTTCCTACAGATCTGTATTTCTCTATCAATATATAAAGCCTTTAAATTTTTTATTATAAAAGATGAATCAACAACAGTGTGCTGAAATAGTTTTAGAATAAATAATTGAATTCCAGTATTAAAGACTATAAAACCAAACAGGCATTCAGTGTATAGAGCATCCACATTCAGCATAGCTAGAGGTACGCTGCCAGCCTTCCAGAACAAGGTGGGAAATTTGCACCTTTTAAAAAAAGTATTTGTGACCTGCTGTCTAAAAACGTGGTAGGAATCCATACAAACATATACCTGGTTTTAAAATCAGATAGCTAGATTTTAATAATAATGCAACCAACAGTATTACACTTTTTTGAAGTGTAAAACTAGTCAAGCTTTTGGAATGTTTTTTCCAAGGCCACAGTACATCAGTACTTACCCTGGCTGATGCAAAGCTGGCTTAAGTGAGCCTATGCAATTTACAGCAATACCTTTGGCTGTCACGTAGGCTACTGACTGCATTTTAGCAACTCCATTAACACATTTTGTCACAGCTGATGCTACATCCCTGCAATCACTGGAGAACTGCAGTGCCCTAATTTTTGCCACTGCAACCTTTTGGACTACACAGCTGTGTGAAACACATGGGGGGATGCACCCAGCTAAAAATGTCAGCCCCTGAGGTGGGGGCCCTCCTGATGTGGCCATTAGGAAATGATGTGCCTTATGGTCCTGCCCCTAGACTGGAGCGAGTTGTGCTTGCTGCCTTGAATCTCTCTTGAAATTATTTTTCCTCACATCAAACTATTTGTTTCCTCACAAAGCACCAGGGGACAAAAAAGCACATATGCTTTTATGCCTTTCTCTAACTCCTCCCTAATTAGGGTATTGCCCTAAGGCATAATAGATTAGAACTCCAATCCCGCTGTTTTGCAAATCCTGCGGTACCAGAGGTGTTGAGACCAGCATCTCTACGTCCAGGAGAAGGAGGTACTTCTTTACGTCAGGAAGCAGTTGGGAAGGTGCCATCAGACCTGGCACCGGCCCTGACATGGGGATGTCAGGATGCCCAACTGTCCCCTCTGGTGCAATCTAGCCATCCCTCAGGATGACTATCTGTGAGCTTTAGCAGCTTCTTGCAGTGCCATCTCTCACAGCGCTGGTTCTCATCTCATGTCCAGCAGTTTCGTGTGTCCTGATTCGTTAGCATGGTCTGTTCGGGGGCCTGGACATTTACTTTCAGCACAAACACTTTACCCAGCAGGCACTCAAGTTGCTGTGGAGCCTGACAGTGTTGGTGGTTCAAAGGGAATTGGGTAAAGTCAAGGGCAACAAGGCCCTTGTGGTCTCCAGGAGGTCTAGGCAGGATTAGATGCCCTGACACACCTTCCCCAGCAGTTCTTGATGCTGGGAAATACAAGGACTGTACACTGCACTCTTGTGGCTGCCCAAATACCACCTGTCTGTTTTCAGTGTGCGGTACACATGATGCCTAGGTACCAGATCAGTGGTTAATTGGTTGCGATAGGCAGCACAATAAATTTACACTGACTTTACTCATTTTCCTTTTAATTGCATCAGCAAACTGCAAATCAGTTTCTTATTAGTAACTGCTGAGCCAGACTAACATTTTTCTTTAAATATGGTTATTACAGTGTGTTTAAGAAGCATGAACACAGCTCCTGAATATTAAGTTTCCTCTTCCACGCGTAAGGCAGCTGCAGAACATGCTTCGTGCTGTCCTCTAATCACAAATGCATCTACCTCAAGAACAGTTGTAATTCAGTAAAACATAGAAACAACAGAGGAGAGAATAGCACTTTTTCGTTTGCCAAAAGAGACATTTCTGAGGGACACGTTTTAAGTAGTTCTTCCTGAGTGATGATTAATTTATTCTTACCTGACCTTTACTATAAAATTCTCCCATTATTTTACTTCTTTTCAGAACAGAAGGGGTTGGAAAACAAGTAAGAAATGATTAAATGGTGAAGTTAATTTTCAGAATAATATGAAATATATAATATTTTTTCACATTCTGAACAAAAGTTCATTATTTTTCCTTATATTTTAGCCTACATTTAGTTTAATCCCTTAGTCTCCTTTTCTACTGGTCATAATGACTGATTAAAAACATTCTTGCATGGACTGGGCAACATAAAAAAATCTGAAAGTAGTAAGAATTTTGATGAAGCTTTAAATAATTTTTTGTCTCCATCTTGAGCAGCTGACCAGTAGCATTAATGATTCTATTTCCTAGTACAGATAGTGCAATCGTTTTCTGAGATATCTGCAAGAGCTGCACTCGTAATCTATTATCTGATTCTAGGAGTGCAGGCAGCACTTGGAAATTGTCCTCTATAAACTACAAATTGGTACAGCATTGTCTTTGCAGTTAATAATAATACCTCCATCCTGGAGCTGAGGATGCGACTTAAGTTCACTCATCTTGCAGCCTCATGAAGCCTATTACTTTGAGGGGAAACAGCCTAAGACACAGCGTTATTGTGGCAGAAACGCACTGGTATTGGATACCGGTCAGTCCCATGTGCCTGGCTCACACTTGTAATTTCATTTCGTCTTCTTTTTTGGAAATAGTTCCCTATCCCCTGTGTATGTATATATCTTCACAAATACTTTCCTATTACTGAAACATCTTAAATGCAAACTTGGATTGGGAAATTAGAGTATTTTTATCAATATTACCCTTGGAAAATGGAAACTAAGTATTATAGCATCAAAATTCTTATAAATAACTGAGGGACTGGATTGTCAAACACTGAATACATTTTTGAAAGTTCTTGGCAACTGTTGCAAATTCTAGGAAATTAGCTGGGGGTTTGTGTGTGTGGATAAGGCAGTAATCAGCAAAGCGAAATTCAGTAGATTTTTAGAAGTTATTCTCGAGTTTTAAAAAGCCGCTCATATGAATGAAAGGTTCAAGCTATTTAATGAGGTATCTGCTCTTTCTGTTTCTGTGGCGTCTTTCCTCGTCAAGTGCTACAGGTCAAATCTGTTCTAGGACATCTCATCATCAAGCAAGATAAAAGTCTGAGTAATTTTTACTAAAAGAACTCAAGATACAAGAGGTTTTCTACACAGGTGGATTATTAGGTGGGACAGGTTAGTCTTCAAAATTCTTTAAAATAAATTTTTGTTTTGCTTTAAAGGAATTTTGTGTTTCTTTTGGCATAAGATTCCCATTTAGTTCAGTTCAAGTGTTTTTAACCACATGTACTACTGCATGCACTTTTAAAATGCTGCAACTCTGCTGCAGTGACATGCAGTTTTTCCTCTGGGCAAGTTTTCCTCTTCTGTTTGTTTCCTCAGCAGGTGAAACAAGAAATATCAAAAAGTACTTTGACAAAGAAGTTGCCACCCTTAGGAAGTCATTGTTCTCTGCATGCTTATCACATGTACTTGATTGTCACTGCTTCTTTACAGCATCTGTGTGTAATTTAACAAAAGCAAAAATAGCCTGAAATTTTTGACATGTTTGGAGAAAATACAGCTGCAGGGAAGCTTTGGCTTGAAAAGTTGGTGCAGTACAAAATAAAAATAGCAGGCTTCAAAAAGCAGACTTCATAAATCAGAGCTTTCGTAGGTGAACTTTTCTGGGATACTGATCTTAAAAAAAATAAGCTGAAGAAATCTGGCACCTCTTTAGACCTACAGTATTTAGAATAAAAGTATAAATGATACTGTGCTGCTTTTGGCTGGGAGAGAGTTAATTTTCTTCACAGTAGCTACCACCAGGCTGTTTTCGGTTTGTGCTGAAAACAGTGTTGATAATACAAGGATGTTCCTGTTATTGCTGAGCAGTGCTTACACAGAGTCAAGGCCTTGTCTACATCTCACGCCTCCCCACCAGCAAGTAGCCTGGGGCTGCACAAGGAGTCGGGAGGGGACATAGCTGGGACAGCTGACCCCAGCTGGCCAAAGGGATATTCCATCCCATATGACATCATGCTCAGCGTATAAAGCCTGGGGAAGAAGAAGGAAGCGAGGGACGTTTGTAGTGATGGCATTTGTTTCCCCAAGTAACCATTACACATGATGGAGCCTGGCTGTCCTGGAGATGGCTGAACAGCTGCCTGCCGATGGGAAGCGGTGAATGAATTCCTTGTTTTGCTTTGTTTTACCTATTAAACTGTCTTTATCTCATCCCATGAGTTTTCTCACTTTTACTCTTTGGATTCTCTCCCCCATCCCACACGAGCGAGTGGCTGCGTGGTGCTTATTTGCTGGCTGGGGTTAAACCACAGCAGGGCTGTGCTGGAAATTGAAATGAAATCAGCTTGCTGAAGATGAGTACAAAGGTAGAGATCAGGCACACAGGCCAAAATGAGATAACAGAAAGGACAAAGTGAGGTGCAACTAGCAAGGGACATCAAGAAGAACAAGCAATTGTTGGACACATAATTTAAAAAAGAAAGGACAGGGTTGAGTCTGTGCTTACCGATAAATGTATTGTGAAGGTTATTTAGTGTAATTGCATTTTAAAGTGTTTAATGCGCTTTATCCGAATGTTTTCACTCAAAAGTTCAAGGTGATCAGGTGGCCAACAAAAGAGCAACAAAAAGGGGCAAGAAGGTAAAGAACATTTTGGGGTATATATAAATAATTCAAATATCTTCCTACAGTTCTGGCCCAATGATCTTCACTCTAAAATGCCTTGAATGTCTGGCTAAGTCAATTAGAGAGGTTAACAGTTATCTTTGCAAACAGACAAGTGAATGAATACTTGACCTGCTTTCCTGACAGTTTGTATAAATTAAAATTTGTGGAAGAGGGAGTTAAAAACTAGGAAAATATGCTGAGAATATACTAAAAAATAATATAACAGCTTTAGTGAGTCATTCTTTGTAGTTTATCAAAACAGAGTTCAAAAGGTAACTCGATTATAAACACTATCCTGCAGAGTTACTTCTGCTGGCTACTAATGGGCTATTTAATATAACAGAGAAAGATATAACATGAAGCAGCAGCTAAGAGTTGAAAGCCAGACAAGCACAAACCAGAAATAATGCATGGCTTTCTTATAGTGAGGATAATTAATCAGTGGAATAAATTATCACAGAGAGCACTATATAAACCATGCTTTAGTCAACACACATATAATTTGGGCTCATTTGGGTGAAATTTCTGTAGAATTATATGTGCTATAGTCCCTCTTCCCTACAGCTATTGCTTATAGACTTAAAACAGAATCACAGAATCACAGAATCTTCTTGGTTGGAAGGGACCTTTGAGATCATTGAGTCCAACCAACAAAAAAAAAAAACCCAAACCAAACCAAAACAAAAAAAACAACCAAAAAAACCCCCCACACCAAACACCAACCAAAACCAAACCAAAACAAATGCCCACAACCACACACCACACCACTCACAAACAGACACAAACCAACAATCTCAGGCACTAGAGCATGCCCTGAAGTGCCACGTCTACACATTTCTTAAATACCTCCAGGGATGGCGACTCCACCACCTCCCTGGGCAGGCTGTTCCAGTGCCTCACCACCCTCTCAGTAAAGTAATTCTTCCTAATATCTAATCTAAACCTCACCTGCCACAACTTTAGACCATTTCCTCTGGTCCTGTCATTATTCACTTGGTAGAAGAGGCCAACACCCACCTCTCTACAACCTCCTTTCAGGCGGTTGTAGAGGGCAATGAGGTCTCCCCTCAGCCTCCTCTTCTCCAAACTAAACATGCCCAGTTCCCTCAGCCTCTCCTCATATGACTTGTTCTCTAGACCCCTCACCAGCGTGGTGGCTCTCCTCTGGACACGTTCCAGCACTTCAATGTCCTTCTTGTAGTGAGGGGCCCAGAACTGAACACAGTACTCGAGGTGAGGTCTCACCAGTGCCGAGTACAGAGGCACCATCACTTCCCTATTCCTGCTGGACATGCTATTCCTGATACAGGCCAGGATGCCGTTGGCTTTCTTGGGCATCTGGGCACACTGCTGGCTCATGTTAAGCCGGCTGTCCACCAACACCCTCAGGTCCTTTTCTACTGGGCAAAAAGCTGGGCAGCTTTCCAGCCACTCTTCCCCAAGCCTGTAGCATTGCCTGGGGTTGTGAAACCTGTGAAACTCATTTTGTTTATCCACATGGCCAACAACAGCATAATTACAATTTTTCATTTGGGACCATGATGCCATGATCTAGCTAACATCTCAGAATAGAAAATATATATTTATTATTTATTACCTGATCAGAGTTTGACTATTTTCCAGCTAAAACATGGGTATATTATGTAGATTATAACGGGTTTATAAAAGCCTGAATGTAATTTGTCAAGTACAAACATATAGTCGTGGCATGGCGGGTACTATAATATAGAATCACATTCATCCACAGATGCTGTCACAGTCACTGAGAATTTGGAAAAACTCTGCTCCTTTATTTCAAAGAATGAAAACATAATAATGCTACCTGAAATAACTCCATATTTTTTTAGTGTGGACTTTTAAAGTCCTTTTCAACAAAGTCCTACCCAGTATATTAAACTGCAAGCTTCATAATACAGCAAGTTACAGTTTAGTACAGACCACATAACAGCTTAGTGACTATTACTCAATAGTTCAGAAGAACCGTCAATTAAAAGTGTGAACAAGAGATGAAGAAAAGACAGGGGCATCTTCAGGTGTGAATGTGTAATTTATTTTGAGTCAGCAGGCAAAGCTGGTGTAAAAATAGAACAACCAACCATAATCATGTCAATAGCGTTATTGAAAGTTTGCTTTGAAGCAGATTTTACCATGACAAGAACTCTGTCAATCCCTATTGACTAGATCACTGAGGTAGTAAGAAGTTTCTTTTCCACTGTATATACCTCAAAGACTTAAGTATAAAGGTTGTGCTACGACACCATAATGAAGAGGTTACTGAGGCTCTTGTAGAGGCAGAGCTTGTGACTTCAAGGGATTAGCTCCTTCCCTTGGAAATAGTCAACAGACCCTGTTTTTTTTCAGTAAAGCTCCTGAATATTGCAGCTTTTCTAAAAATGAACTACTGGCAACGTTCAGTCAGGTTTTGTCTTTCCTCTTTTGCAGAGGTTCTTGAGACTGAAGGAAGTCCAAGCAGTCAAGTGGTACTTATTTCATCAGTTTTATGTTTGTTCCACCCCCTTTCCCCACTTTGACAGGTGTTATTCACAGAGTATTTAGTTGCTTAGTAAGTCGGGAAGGCAATTTTTACTTGAACATCACACTAATAATGGTTAGCGGGTTTGAAAAACCTTTATACAGATAAAGGAACTAATTTATTTGTCTTCAATGTTCCACGTAACCCTTTATAACTGATTAACTGAGTGTAAGGGATATTGCAGACTCCCATTGTCTCATTCTCTTGGCACACTACTGTTATTTCTGTTCAAAATCATTGGGACACTGACAGATCAGGCACTACAAAAAGAAGAAACAAGTAACGCTTTTTTTTCAAGCTCCACTTTTTCATGTTTTTTTCAGGTTCCACGTTTGTGTGTAGTTTAAAAAAACAGCAAATTTTGGGGGTTATAAATGCATTTTACGTACATCAATACTTTGGGAAATGAAAAAGTTGAATAGGATTCTGTGTTAGTAGTAACCTCTCTGTCCATTTATTTGCAAGGAAGGAGAAAGCTACAGTTTTGTCAAAACACTCTATTAAACTAATAAGCAGTTTCAAACAATCAATGCAAGCCAATTAAATGTGACTCCATGTTTCTAGACTAACAAGCAGAGAGGTACATTTAAATTGGAATTTTATTCAGCAAAGACATAAGCCCCTCTTCAATGTGGCCTATAAAATTAACCGGGTACAATATGCCCCATACAGATGAGAAGTTCCCTCTCTGTAGGGCCATAAAAAATATAATCAGCAGGCACTTTAAAGCTCTGAAGCATATTAGTACAATGTGCTTAGCCATATTCCAAAATTGGCAAAATAGCACATCTCCCCGAGTGGCATGGATGGTGACCGTGTGCTGCACCTCTCATTTCCTTTGCCACCCCGAGACATTAAATCTGCCTTACTATACTGGACACTGGTTTCCCAGGCTCACGTACAATGAGAACATGGACACTGTGGAAGATGCAGCATGTCATAGGCATACAAAATCCATTTGCCAGTACTCATACACTAGGTTTCCTCAGACTTCTACTGTGACGTGCTGTTCAGTGGTTTTCATGAGTGCAGTGAGTTTTGCATGGCATGTGCACAAAGCTCCACTTGCAATCACTACATTTGTTGGTCCCATTAGAGGGGCCACCTGGTCAGTTAATGTATGGCATCTTAAACAGATCCAGGTCTTCCCCCTCACAGTAGGAGTCTAAATACAATTTGCACAGCGGGCAGTGCAACATGCCTGGCCATAGTTCTGAGACTGCTAAACCTTATGCAGCTTCCTAACTGAGTATGTTGTGGGCCACAGATGGTAAGTGTTCCTGATTTGTGAGATGATAGGGTCGCTATTAGGCTTGTCCTGCTAAAGAAATGCCAGTTTATACATGGAGTTAATCACTATGTTCAGCTTTTGTTCATACGTTTCATTTTGGCACCCTTACTGTCTACCCTGTTGGTAAATTCTCTAAGCAACAGTCACAAAAAGCTTGGCTGCTCTCATGAGACACTTCAACAGAGCTCTAAGAGTCTGACCCGGCACACCAATAATGTAAAACACTCTTCACACACAATGCCTATGAAGCTCATACGTGA
Source organism: Numenius arquata (assembly GCF_964106895.1). NCBI lineage: Eukaryota > Metazoa > Chordata > Aves > Charadriiformes > Scolopacidae > Numenius > Numenius arquata. Next base: position 40,623,115 of record NC_133580.1, on the reverse strand, counting down.
CTCTACCATAGTTTCTTTCACTAGGGCCGTCAGGGAAAATTCATTTGCCCCATAATGATTCAGAGAACAACACCTAGAAGGCCTCCTAACACTACCGCAGAGACTAGAGGTGAAATTAAGTCACATAATCCTGACCAGGGTCTAAATCTGGATTTTTTCAAAGTAAACGTATTGGATCAATTTAGATGTTTCATCCAGAGAATCTGATTTGGCAACATATGCAGCTGAGCGAGAATATGCAGGTAGCAGACTTCCTACCTCTAATAGCTTCTTCTCGCTCAAAAAAGCCCCCACCAGATTAATGAAACTGAGAAAGGTAATTCACATATTCCAGCTTCAGGCACCCAGTCCAGATGTCTGTAATAAGAACCTCATGTTCCTGTGTATCCAGTGGAATTTACGAGAATTATTCAAAGTTTTTTGGTTTCTTCTGGGAAACTCAACTAAGGGGTTGTCATAGGGTACTTAGCTTCTATATATGCACTCCCAGAAGCTCTAGACAGCCATTATAAAATGCTGGAGACAGCTGAAGAGCGTAAAGTAAAATTTAACTATGTTTACATTTTTACTCATACTCACCAAATACTGTTGCTAACATCGCACTTTAAGTCTGCCAGACTGCTTTCCATTTGGCTCAAGATAATCTGTTTGATGAAAACAACCATCTCGGCATTCCTATGATGTTTCTTTTTTTTTTTTTTCTTTTTTTTTTTCTTTTTCTCTCTGCCTATGGCCTCCTTTCCTACATGCCAGATGTATTTTCCTGAAGAAAGAATTCCTGCTTAGCAAGTATGATACATCGCAGTCTCCTTGTGTTGGAAGCTATGCAAGCTCTTGCCCCGAACTACCTTTAAATCAGGCATATTGCTTGAAAAAAATCAACTGAGTTATCTTTACAGTTCTTTTCTAAATATGCATTCAGTAGTATAACTTATTCAAATTTGGGTTTTAAAATATTTGAGTGTACACAATTATTTTAACAGCAAGTAATAAAACAATGTAGTAACAATGCTTTGGTTTATATTTTCTTTTTAAGAATAATTGGTTGCTGGGGGCATATAACTTTACCTGCTTCCAAATGAATCTTTTTCTCATTACACTTTCATCCCCTCAGCGAGACAGTCTGCAACCAACTACATTTTAAAAAAAGCATAATAAATAATATTCAAGTTTATATAGTTCACTTAAGTCTCTACACTTTGATAAAAGCAACAAGTAATTTTTATTTAATGTTGTCCCTCAAAATTGTTTGTATTTCAAATATTACTTTGATTCTTATTTAGACACAGAGAGAAAGTAGCAGGGAAAAGTAAGAGAAACACATGCTTGGTTACCCTGAAATCTGCAGCTTTACATGACATATGGGACTGTATGCAATCATATTTTCATGTTGTCTAGGCACTTTTCTAATTTCATTTCTAGCTGTTAGTCATGTTAGCTACATTACAAGTCAAAAATGATGGCTAAAATAGCAGAGATGTTATATAAATCATGGCGGAAATATGCTAGTCTCAGAGTACATCTGAATATAAACATTTAGTTCAACATCAAGATACGGCTTGCCAGTGAATGCATTTTGCTGTTGTAGTTACACTAGTCCTAGGGGGTGTCAAGACAGATTTAAAGAGTGATCTCATTATATTCTTATTTATTTCTTACACAGGCTTACGTGCAAAAAGACTTGCTGGAGGGTTCATGGCTGATTGCACACGCAGGCTCTAATGGCGAAGATTTCTTTTTTGGGGTAAAAATAACCCCACAAAGGAAAAAGACAAGAGAAAGGGAAAACCCAGTGGCTACCTGCGAGGAGAAGCAGCAGTCTCCCCGGCAGATGTCCCCCTTTGGGTGTCCTCTGCAATGCAACACATCACCGCACGATACTTTTCTCACAATAACCATACAGTCTCTGCCAGGACACGCTCAAACACCACTCTGATCAGGTGCAGGTGTTTTATGCTGGTTTGCTCTTCAGTTCCTGGTTGGGTTCCCACTTTGTAAATTAAGAGGAGGAAAGAGCAGGGGAAGGGAGGAGCAGCTCTCACACTGGTGGCAATTGTTTCTTATGAGAATCTGCCATACCAGCAGTATTAGGGTTTGCTTGAAACAATGTTGGGGTCTGCAGGTGAAAAATTCCATGAGCCACTATGACTTAGCTGAGGAAAATTTTCACCTTAAAGAACTGTAGTGAGTTCTCTGGAGATTTGATTTTTAGCTTTCTTCCTTTTTCTTTCTTTTTTTTTTTTTTTGGTAGAACACAGTTTAAGTACAAGGGGTAGATGAATGAAGAAGATTACGTCTTGTGCAATGCGAGGAAAGTTAAACAATTATGACTTTGATCCTGCAATCAGATTTGGCAGCATGAAATTCTTGCTAGCACATAGATGGACAATAATACAAAATTGCAGAACTGTAAAACAGATTTGTTTTGGACATTTCTTAAAAAAGCTCAGAACCCTCCTGGGCAGATATTTTCCTCAGCCAATTCATTCTAACACTGAAGAAAAGCCATCAAGAAAAATCACTATCTTGTCTCTCTTCAGGTATGTTGGACTAATAGAGATGGGCAATCAGTGTTTATTGATTCATTCATCACTGTTCCAGACTTAAAGGACTAAGACTTTAATAGCTAAGTATAGTCTGGCTCTGAAAGAGAAACAAAGGAAGGTTCTGGAAGGTGAAACAAACCTTGATTGTGTTTTGCTATCTTTCTAGAATTATAACCTTCCAATATGAATACATTTCCCTTTAGTTTAACTTTCTTTTAAAATATCATAATAATGATTATCCTAATTGAAGCAATAAAAGACTCTTTGGTACAGAAACTTTGGAGATCAGCTTTATGAACTCAGGAAACATTGCTTTTTATTTTATTATTTCAACAGAAGGATGGTAAATACGTTGTCACTATGTGTAAGACTATTTGAAAATAGTGCTCCATGCTCCTCACTCTTAGTTTATTTCTCTAATTCTATTGACATCTCAGGAAAGAGATGGTGCTGGTCTTCTTTTTTTCCTTTTATTGTTACTTATATGTGTCTTTTCTACAGAACCTTAATATACTCTTTTCTTGCCTCCATATATTCTATAGATTTTCTTATTGATCAAAAATCAACTTACTGTGATTCGGTCTTGAGCGCTGTGATTCAAATCCTTACTTGTGGTCCAGCTACTGGATATAGTGATAGCAACTTCAACCGGACTACATGATTTCTCTGTTCACCCTAAAGAAAGTAAGGGGAAAAAAAAAAAAGCACTTCAAGGTTGTTTCAGGATTTTAGTGTTTGTCTGCTTAAAAAAATTCTTCATGTACTTGTGTGGTGTTTCTAATAGGAAATGACAGAATATTTAGGTGTTTCATAAATACAGTATACTACGTCTCTGAGCACATTATTACAATAAAAACACTGACAACATGATTTATGAAAACCTGCACTGAACTTGAAATAAATTCTTAACTGGTAACAGTAAAAAAAGCCCAGCATCTCATGCTAAATACTAGTCACTTTAAAAATCTTAGCAAATTAATTTTCATAAGATAGCTGATATAAATATCTACCTCACATTGCTAAGAAATATTCTGAGGAAAGTACCCTTTTAATGCAATTTATCTTCTAACTGAATGTAAAACTTTCCTTTTATTTTTTTTTAAACTTCAGTTAAATTTCACAGATATTCCTATTCCTTTTCCATTCCTAAAAATTTCAGTGAAGTAGAATGGGTATTAAAACTTCTGTCTTTTCATTATAGTTTTGAGTAATAGTACATGTCATTAAGCTAGCTTAGCATTTCTTTATTGTGGGCAGTGAGGTCAATGTCTAGAAAGAAGACACCTACACTAAGAGTTGTTTACATATTTTTAGTATTACAGTGATCTAAAATAAAGACAGTATTCTTGTGTTTCGTTAGAAGTGTATGTTAAATAGCAGCAACATATCCTTGCCTTGACATGCAAGTAATGAAATTATCTCAGACCACAGAGGAAGTATGAAAAAGAGGGTGCAAAATCCCAAATCCATGCAGGACTTGAATGCAAAGTTAGGGCATTAAAACGCAAGGCCTTTTAAAATCACTTTTTGCACAATTTTTTTGTACATCGACATGTAAAGCAAAGCCATTGGAGGTGAATAAGCCTGTTGGCAAGTCTTAGTCAGGGAAAGGACAGAAGGGAACCATTTTCTGATCAGTATTTCCTTCAATCTGGTCCAAGCATTACTTGCAATAAGGTTTCTGTTGTATTGTTTGGACAATTGCTGTTTTAATTCATTGACACTGTCTGTTCGTATGATTTAATGGCTACCTCCCAGTTTTAGACCTTTAATAACTGTTTAATGCACAATATCTGACATCGGATTGTACTTTAAATAGCGTAACTTATAGTAATAGAGTTGAATTAAAATGAAAGATTATGAGCAAGGAATACTGAGCATCTGATAATTGCACTGTTTGTCTGAATATTGTTAAATCCAAAGTAGTTATGTTAATTTTGATTAATTTTGCTAAATTATTTTCTTTGACTGATAGCTGAATAATGATTGTTGCTTTGAGAAATGTTTGATTTTGCCTCTAGTAGATAGCCACTGTTATCACCTAACATTTCTGTAATATTACTCGGCTACAATAGGCTGAATGGGGAGTACTGACATGTGTCCTTAATAAAATTGTGTTTATTGCTCTCATGATGGCAAGTAGCAGCTCTTTCAGATGGAGTTAAGAAAGTCAATCTCCCTAAAGTCTTCCATGATCTGCACAGAGGGAGAACAGGAGGTAACGCGCATTTTGCAGAACAGCCACTGGGGTCAATGAACAAAAATATCAACCTCAAAGCCTTGTTCTTATGGTTGACAGCTGCACTAACTGTCTTCCTACCATCCACTTAAGTAAATAGAAATTCAGGCTCTGTTTCATAATCCTGTTCAAAGAAACTCAAAGATTTACATTTTGCTACACAAAATTATATGGTATAGAATATAAATACTCTTGGATATATGAAGCAACCTAACAATGCAATATAGTTTCCTTGTAAGAGATTAGAATAAAAGTAGCATACATATTCCAAAGGAGTACTTTTTCATGCACAACTACACAATGGCACAGACAGATGTTTGTGATAGGCCCAGTGATAACTATCAAAACCACATTTGTTAAGTTATTTTATGTAGCTGAGGTGCTGCTGTTTCCTCCCCATACTTTACTGGTGACTAGCAATGATGACTATCTTTCCAGAATATAGCATCTTGACCTATTGAAAGAATGGTCACAATTTTCCCAAATCAGCACAACAGCAACAGCTGTACAACAACAGCATGTATGTTCTTACTAGACTGTTCATTTTGTTTGCAGTCAACATAGCTTAGTAGTGTATGAAACATTGGTAGTGAGAAAGGGCTAATATTCCAGTGCCTAAACATGGCTTCAAGAGGAAAGAAGGAAAGAAGATTGATTTCCTATATCCCAACTCAGGCATGGGCGCGTTTGCGTATAGACACTATATGATCAAAGCTTGTTATCATAACAGATGAACAAGAATAATTCTGGTTTGAACTTGTGAACTACCCATCTATAAGTTGGCCCTATCCTTGATTTTGCCAGATTTCAAAGTATATTCTGTTTATGTAATCATTTCACTTATATAAAGGCAAAGGAGATGAAGGTCATTGATTTACACAGGAATTTTAATTTCAGATATTCCCTTAAATCACTTCACCAAAGTAGGATATGAAAAATATACAGATCCCATGGTGCTATAGAATGTGTTAATATATCATTAGAAGCAAAGAGAACAAAAATAAATAGTTCAATAATTTGAGCAGTCAGACTTGCAAAACTCTTCTTGAATGGGTATTTTTTCTCTTTCCATTAAAGCATTAATAGATTTTCAGTCCCCCAAGTTTTTCTTATAACAAACATGAAGTTTGGCCAGGAACAGTAAAGCTCCTTCCACTTGCTCATCCAAGAAATTCTGTTTAATGTCTCTGAACTTTTTCTGACTAAGTCAAGGGACTGAAACCAGACAAGATAAAAAACCTGCCCTTTCCATTTCCCCTGAATTTCTAGCTACCTGATAGAAGCTTCTTGCACTCATGAGCCTCATTTAACATTGCTCGTAAGTCTTCTCTTTTTTCCTTTCTGGGGAAACACCATCATTTTCAGTGTGTCACTTAATTAGTGCAAACTTCCCTTAAAACAATGAAATCCCTCTCTCAATTAGTAACAACATACTTAATAGGATTAGTTTTACACAGACATCTTATGTTTGCAGCTTGTTCCATCTTTCTTTTTCCATAGTATTTCCTCTGTTGATAACAGACTTGTTTTCTGTTTTCCTTGTCACCTACACAAATGCAGTAGCATCTTGCCAGTCTTAACCTGAATAGGAGTCATCTTTGTTTTCAGTGGTATCTCTCTCTACCATACCAGCCGCGTAGAAAGTATCTTTCAGGCAAGGACCTTTTTCTATCTACATTAAACCTTAGAAAAACTTTAAATTTTCAAACCTTATTTCCCCTTCTCCTTTGTTCTTACATCCAGAGGAAAAACAAAACAAAACAATTTTTCACCAATCTCTCACATACCACAAAGGCATCTGCAGTGCTCTAAAGCTGGTACCGCACGGTTCATGATCCTGGGACTAAGGCAAAAATCTTTCACCATACAACCAACAAAAGGGTTGCTTATGCACTAAAATGACAAAGGGCCTCAGTTCTGGTAATTGATTATAATGAGAGTCAGATGTCTATATGAGTCTGTGAAGTGAACCAAGAAATCTTTCTGTGAGATTCATGTTACTGTCTCTCAGGTGTGTTGATAATAATTTAAATGTCATTTAGAACTCTCATCTGTTTCATTTTTTTAGCAGAATGGAGATAGTGGTTGTAGGTAATGAAGAATTCTGATGTACGCATATAGTTATGATTTATGCTTTATTTTGGTGCAAGAGTGAACAGAATACCAAGGACCTCAGCCAAAAATATTCAGGCACATTAAAGGCATCCTTGGAATGAAAGATTCATCTGATTGAACTTCTCCAGAGAAAAGGTATAATAATATTTTGAAGAATTAGATTATAAACTCACTGATTGTTATATTATGGTTGGGACATAAAAGATATAACATTTTTCTCTGCCGGTATTCACTTTCTTTCAGCCTCTGAATCTAGTCTGCCTGAACTTAACACTATGCCTCTACTAACAAAGATGGAGAGTTGCAATAAACATTTATCTGAAAATATTTTTACATAACGTATAGTCTAATGTTTATTTCGTTCCTTAGGTCTTGAATTCTTCAAATATTATAGAACTGTTCACATGCTTCTAGTTAGGTGTATACTCCAAAATATGGGGTCATGCATAATACCATGATTTCAGGTCACAAAACAATGCTATGAATACAAACATATTGCACCATTTGTCTACATACCAAATGCTAGTATTACATTATTTATTTGCATATATTTCCTTATATAATTCAATAACTTTTAATATAAGAAATAGATACTAAGCAACTGGTGTTATTTTTACTCATTAACTCCCCCAAAGTAGGTTTCAGGTCACATATTGGCTTCATGCAAGGTGGGCTTTAAAGATAACTATTTAATTTTCTCTTCCTTTTTTCTTGATACCATTGAAAAGACGGGAACGCTTAGCATTAAAAAACCCGTACCTCAGCAGCTGTATTTTAGCACAATGATTTGAAATATGGGGTAGCGTCAGTGCAGTAGGAATAAATGGATTCAGAATCCATGCTTTTTGTTCCCCCCAAGGACAGAATTTTATAAGTTGGATTTATGCACGTAAAAATCGGTATTCACTCCAAAATTCACTGTAGTTCCCAAGGTAAAATAAAAATCACTCCCTAATGAACTGTCTTGCTGTTTGTTGGATGTCTAAGGGTACAGAACAATTAACAGAGGGCCCAGAATAGTATTGAATTATTCGTAGAAGATATTGACCTTCTGCAGCACCTAGTGAACATTCTCAGAAGGAATAGAAACTAATGAGATGGTACGAAAGTGTGGACTCCGTAAACAAAGCCTTCTGCTGCGTCTATTTGCCGTGCAACTGCTAACATTAAAAAGGACGGGGAGAAGGGAGGGAAAAGCAGAAAGCCCAGGCATAGCTGCCATTTGGTCAGCTTCCAATTTATAATGTCAGCAGCTAAGCTTTGAACAGAGTATTGGCACCGACATGGTAGATAAGACTTGTCTCCTGTTCCCTTTTAATATTACTTCTCAGAATCAGAAGTTAATAATTGGTTAACAAAATTGTTTATAGATAAGGAAGAGTTGTGTATGTCTTGCAATGCACAAGATAGCTAGTGAGCAATGTTTAATTAAACCATTTATTATAATTCTATGCTTTGAATAAAACATTTGTTTTTCATGAGTGATTAATTTTCCCTTTATTCATCTGTCTCACTCCCATACACCAGAGCACAAAATGTTTTTCTTACCTCTCCTATAGTTCTCAGAGTATTTATAGAAATAGTACACTTTACCATTGAAACCTGTTGATTCTTCTACTGCTTCTCTTCTCCTTATTCTACACCCTTACTTTTTAATCCATTTTTCTCCTTCCTGTAACCTTCCTCCAGATTTTTACTAGTGCCTACATATTCTCCTCTACTATCCTCTTTCCTGTACCCTCTTGCTTTTGTGCCCCTGCCTTTCTTATATTTTTCCCTACTTCACTTTTACCCTCTGCGGAGGGACTTGTTAATCGTACAGAAAACAAAGCTAGCAATGTTTTCACCCAGGACTGCACAAAAGGCAGGCTCTGGGGCTCTGGACTGTTCCAGAAAGCTGCAGGACCTGCTCTTTGTCCCTTCTCTGGGACCTGTACCCCTAGACTTGGTTTGAGGGATGCACTGTCCTCACACCCATCAGGGCTGTCTCCTCCTGTGCACAGGGTCCAAGTTTGCTGCTTCCATTTTGGCCCCATAGTTATTTAAACCTTGAAATTGTTTCCCCCAACACTACCTGCCTCTTCAAATTAATGTTTTAGGTGCGTTTCCATCTCCCCAGAATGCCTATTACTTCTCATGCAGAATTAACCTCCGTTGTCTTCTCCAGTAATGCCTTTGTCTTTGTCACTCCACCTGTTCTTACTAAGGTAAATCACCATATCCTTCCTGTGAAGTAAAAACCCCCTCCTATTACTCTTCAACCGTTTGCTGTGCTTATGAATTACATTGAAAAATTTTCTATTGGTATCTTACTCCTCAACAGCTTTTCTTACAAAATGATGCTGTGTTATATAATTTTTGTTGGTGTTAGATCAATCCTATCTTTGAAACCTTTTGCTAAAATCCTCCCTTATTGCAGTTTCATGTTTTTTCTAAATTCCCTAAATGACTGTCTGCACCATATATCTATCATATTTACATCTTGCTGCCTGCTTATAAAAATGGGGTATATAAACATAAATACATAAAAAGGATAAATGATAAATGGTAAAAAATAAACAATAAATATATAAAAAGGATAAATGATATAAAAAGGAATGCAGGAACAGTAGTTAGTTGGCAATAGCCACATTCAAACAGTAAGAACTACAACCTACTTTTTATTATTGTCTAAGGGAATACAATCACACAGTATTTAAAATAGTATGAAAAATAGTAAGGATTTCTTTAAAGGTGGTTTTCAACTACAAAGCATGATTCTTTGTTTTCTTTGAACATACTCATACTGGCTTTCACGTGGCTTTGAGATCATCAACAGAGACTGACTGAAGTTAATTTGCTTCTGGCATTCCCTACTTCTGAATTAAAAAAAAAAATCCCCAGGGGACTACTTATGAAATTTCATCAAAATCTGAAAGCAAAGGGGAGGCTGCCCTCATGACTCATTGCCCAAACCAACTGTGTTGTTACAGATGCTGCTGATATAGGTGTGCTAATAATTCTGTAAATGTGAACTGTTTGTGAGCTTTTCTAGTCAGAGTAAAAAAATGATGTTCTGATGGGAAGACAAGACATATCATTTTGCCTCTGACTACAACATGAAAAGGAGTTGAATATTTAGAGCAGAACTAAAGGCACAGTCTTGGTGACAGCAAAAATAAGCTATTAGTTCCTTATTACATCAAAGTTCTTCAAAGGCACTTGTGGTAAATGGATGAATTTATAATTCTTAGGTTTTCTATAATATGTATCTCGGGTGCATATGACCTCATTTTTTAAGTAGTACTTGGTTGCAAGGAAACATTCTTCATATTGCTGCAATGCAGATGCATTTGTAGGATTACCAGGACATTTCAGGTCTAGTCCTGGAAGGAATTCTGACCAAATCAGGTCAGCTAGCACCATTGTGAAGCCCCAGTATAAAACTAATTTGAAAAGTTTAGTTGAGTCTGGCAGGAGGATCTCTTTTATATATTTTTTCATGTGTAACCTGAATATTCAGATATAATTGTGACCATAAATAATCTATTCCATAAAATTCCAAGAAAGATTTTTCCAAACATTCTTTTATGGATGAATATATTGAAGTAAAGGATGTTTTATTGTCTCTTTTTGAAGTCCAATATTTACCTATTGCAAAAGTACCCCAAGGTGGAAAAGAAAAAAGACACGTCCCTCCACACCCACTAAACCACACTGCTAACACTATTAAGAGTGTAATGTTAAAGCTGACTTATTCAGGTACTGACTTTAGACAAATAGATATTGAAATTACTATTAATAGGTGTGCCACAATATTTCATAATAATAACCGAGAGCTGAATCTATTTTCCGTATGCATATCTAAGCTTATTTAAGAATGCAAATTTATATACACAGATTAAGAGAATATTTGAAAGGGATTTTTATCTAGGCCTTATGAACTTCTGCTACTTGATGTGTCTTTGCTTTGATGGATTTGGAACTAGAGTGATTAGCACATTTATATCTACCCATTAAAATGCTGTAGACATGATTTTAATATCTTTTCTCATTTTCTTTTGCAGGGACTTAGAAATGTTGCTTGTCTTTTCTAAGATAATTCACTGTAAAATCAAGTTAAACATGGAATAAAATCAAATTACACTTTTTTTTTCTCATGATAACAGAATACTATTTAAAAAAAATTACCAAAAATTTAACATTGCAAGGGTTGTCAGTTAGAAAGAACACCCGTGTGCAGTTTATCAGTTCTGAATGAGGATGTTAAACTGTTAGATTATTGAATACATTATTTATTAATGCATATCAAGTCAACCATTTGTTGTCATATCTCTTTCAGATTAGGGAAAGAAAAAGGTCACTGAGGCTCTGACATTTGTCAGAAGTATATATGTGAACAACAGAATGGCTGGGATTAGAAACCTGTCCAGCCTACTCTGACTTTAGAAAAAGATGGTATTTCCTTGGAAACGGGACAAAAAGGACACCTGCCATTTCAGGATTTCAAGGCTTATTATTTCAAGGCTCTCAAGTTTTGAGATACTTGGAAAGGTGTTAGTTTCAAGTGCTTAGGGAGGGAACGAAAGAGTGAGGCACAATTTTCACAACAGATGTCTGTAAAACCAGACAAGAGACTGAGACCTAGCAGCAGAAAGAGAAGGGAGCCTCTGTGGACTCACAGATGGGAGAGAAGACCCCTGATGACTGACCTGTCTCAAATTATCAGAACTGATAGGGAAAATGATGCAGGAAATATATACAGATATTTGTATTTCCTTAAGGTTTTTTCCTTGTAAGCAGGGAATGGTTGTTTTTTGAATCCCTCAAAAGTTAATCACGTGACTTTCAGATATAAAAAAAAAATTTAAATTATCCTCAAAGCCTACCAATGAATCACTTATTTACTTTGACATATCCACGTATAACTGATTTACAAACCCTGAGTGCCCATAATGTGGTAGCAGTGGGAAATACTGTACTCATGATCCTGTCAGCAGTGATCCTTAAGACATACATAGGATTACACAACCATAGTTTTGTGACCCAGTTATGTCCAGTAATAGGAGGAAATCTGTGTTCAGGATGCATGTCTAAATAAAGAAAAAGTCCTGGTGAGGCAGCTCAGCTTGGACTTTACAGTCATGTTATTACTTTTTTTTCTTTTTTTGAATGGCCGCCTCCTTGGTGCAATGGCAGTTGTAAGAGAAAACCACAGACAACTATAATTTTGGGATAGGATAATATAGAATCATAGGATAGAGGGTTGTAAGGCCAGTTAGAAAGTCCATAACAAAGCAATGAGTCATTTGGCTCTGTGCCTGGCGAGCAGGATGGCTTCATGGACTGGAAGAGCTGACCCTCCTTGACACTGTAGAAATTGCCTGATCACTTTTAACGATGACATATGCTTGACCAACTCTGATTTTGTAACATACCTGTCAGTGTAGTCTCTAGGTATTTGCTATTTTTATTAGTTTTACTGTGAAGAACACTGCCCTCCTGTACAGCTAAGGATCAAGCCGTCTTCTTGAGCTGTATCATTTGTTGAGCAACTGCTTTAGAAGATTTTCATCCTCATACAATATACTGATTTGGCTGTTTACACAATGGCGTGTCAAAACATGCTGGACAGAATGTTATTTGCAAGGAATAGCAAATGCTTTTGGAGATGTCTTTTTCAGCAAACTCTTTCAGATCCTTGCATAATTGCCGAAGTAAACAGAAACCACATCATATTTCCTCCATTTCAAGAATGAGAGGGAGTTATACAAGTGGAATTATGTGGCATGTTGCTTTTAGAGAAACTATGCTAATACCCATAACAACACTGTATTATTTAACAATGCGTAATATTGTGTAGCAACTCTTTTTGCCACCAATTAATCACAATAAAAGAGCTACTTATTTTCCAGTGGAAGGAAATTCCTTGTTTTATTTCATGATATAAGATAAGCAATGAATACAAGAACCACATTTTCAGTCTTAAACAAGTGAACTATTTAATATGTTAGAGGTGCAGTAAAATCCTGAACATCGCTCACAGAAGTGGGATATTAACACCATATATATACACTCATAGCCCTTCTCTCAGTGGGAAGAAAAGAGGAGATGTGGGGCAGCAAGATAAAATCTGCGTCAAAGGTAATAGAAAACTGTTCTTAATAACTATAATGTAGTTCAAACTAGACCCTAACTTTCCCAAGGTAAAGCAGGCTAAAACTGCATATTCATTTTTCCAGGAAACTGTCCTCTGTGCTAAAACCCCATAAAATGGTTTTGAAACAAAGCAGATGACAGCACTTTCATGGTTTAAGATTCTTGAAAATTTAGTGGTGTTGGTCTGAGAAAATGTTTGACAAAGTGCAAGAAAACATGTTGTCCTCTTAATCCATTAAAAGAATGGAGAGTTTTAAGCCACAACATTAAATGCAAGAATTCTAATCGCGCTATTTTAGTTTTTAAATCACCAACCACACAAAAATGATAAAGATAACATTCAATTGCCTGAACTTACTTCAGTATAGGATTCATCTTATTGAGTGTGAAACTTAGAATTAAGTAGCTTAAGAAAAAAAATTATTCATTGATGACCGATGATTAGATGATGATCAACAAGATGAACTAGTAATGTACAACTCTTGCTTGTTAGTTTCACTGAGGGAGGAATACAATTTCCAGAAAGAGGGAAATGTCATTAAACTTTCACTTAAACCAGAAATGGAGGTGAAGTTTAAAGTAGTTAAACTTTTCTTGTTTGCTTTTTTAAAAAGCTAGATTAGGTTAAAGAAGTTACATTTTTATTTGAAGGATTTTGTGCAATTGTGAAAAGGTACTTTGAATTAATCAAATAACTGCTGTTTTGTAATTCAATGAAATTAAGTATGGTCATCTTGGGTAAGTTTCAACTATTTAATTTCAGTCAGAATCATGCTAGAAAGATAGAAACCATAAAACCACAATGTTTTTCCTTCAGCTAGGATCTCAAAAATTACAGCTGATTTTGTACAAATTCCTATAGAAAAATATTAAGGATTTTTTACAGATGGTCACCCTTATCCCATTCACCACTGCAGTGAGTATTGTTTATGTTGACTACTGAGAAACTAGAGCAAAACAGACTTCAGTGCACATCTGATGGACTCCAATATGGACTCAATAAGGTCTTTTCAATTACTAATATCCCCAAAGTAGTAAGAATCTGTTCAGGTAAGAGGTCTTAGTAAGGCAGTGTGGAATTGCTTTTTATATCTCTAACCAGAAAACAAGTGAATTGTCCAAAAGAAATTCCTGAAAAAGCGATTTCTACATACAGAACAAGCAAGTATTGCTTGTGGCAACCTCTCTGCTGCAAGTATGTCTTTATGTCTTTTCATTATTCACAAACTGTATTCGCAAATCTAGAAGAAAACAGCAGATATTTTATATTGAAATAGTACTAGGCTTGCATAAATAATAAGTTATCCTCAATATTCTGATTTTCTTCCATGAATTTTTCATTACTTGAAGTATGACATTCCCTAACTCTCTAAACAAACACACACACACACACACCCCCAACAAAACCCATCTTGTAAGACAAAGCTGAAGTTATTATTCTCCACCTCCACACACACACACACCCCCCCCCCCATTCATCTGGTTGTGGAATTTATTTCCATTTCCATATCTTATATGTCTAAATAAAGTCTCATACCTCCTCCTTCCTGCCATGGAAGGGGACCAAGTAAAAATATCCATCTCAAACTCTTCATGATCAATGTAACTGTAGCTATACTCTGACTGTGGCAAGACTTTTTACAATTCTCCATTACTTTTTTATAAGCAAGTAGGAAGTTTTGGACAAAGTTACTGCATACGTCTCATCCTAAAGGAAACCGAACATGATTTGCCTTTAGATGTCCCATGGGAGGGAGGGTGATTTCCATGTCTACCATTATTCACTACTTGAATAATGAGAGAAATAGATGTTTAGAGAGCAAGCAGGCACATGGTTGAAAGGGGTTTGTAGTAGTTCTAAAGATGATGATCAACATGGTACCAATGGCTCAGACAGTCCAGAAATTAAAGGTGGAAGCCAAAAGAGACAAAAAACTATGCTTCAGGAGACAGAAATGCAGATGAAGGAGGAGGAGACAATTTATCAAGAGCTGTAGGGCAGGAAATAATTTTCACGTCGTAGTGCACCAAAGTTTCATTGAATCAAGCAGCTAAAGTTGCTACAAAAAAGGCATCTCAACAGTACAGTCGGGGGTATACTTTTACTTCGGTCAATACTGGTGGGATTTCACTGAGCAAAAATGACATCCAGTTTAAAATGTATTCTTAAAGGAAAATAGAGTCCAGGAAAAGAACAGTCAGAATCCCGAGAGGTTTATAAAGCAAGATGACAGTTTATTTTCTTTGGAAAAAAGAAGACAGATTCTTGGAAAAGAATTATTTAGATGAGAGAAGAAGTATTTGTTGTTAACTCTTCAGAAATGAAAAGTAGAAAAGGTCAGAATGTTGGAGGGCTGTTAGAGCTTTCAGACCACAAACAGCACTGTGGGCCTTTTTTGGGTTTCATTTGTTTGTTTGTTTTTCACTGCTACAGCAATTGGAGATTCATGAAACAAGAGACTGTCAGGCATAGGGATGTTCAAACACCTCCCACGTATTCTGCATCCACTGCTGTCAGAGGGGAAGAGCTGGCATCACACAGATGCCTGCATAGCTTGTGGACAGGTCCAACAGCTGCCAGAATTCAGCCGACACAACTTCTGAGCCCCGCTTTCATTCAGTCTGTTTCTTTTCTGGCATACAGAGGCATTTGCACTGCTGTAATATGCTCTTAAGCTCCCAGACTGCAAGTAATTTCATACCATATCTACCTCAAATGCATTTGCAGAAGTGCAAGTTGTACTTTCAGTTGTGGTGCCAGGAAAGAGTCCAAATCTGAAGACATTCTGGCAGGGGTGGGGGGAGTGGCTGGAGAAAGTGGGTGGAGAAAGGGGGGAAAGGTAGGCACTGAAAAGCTTATCTCTTGCTATTTGCCCCAATTTATATCCGTTTATTATCTCTTGTGAGGCCAGAATTTGTCTTCACGAATTCCTTACATCTCACAACTCTCTCTTGCTCCATGGAGCAACTCCCACAGAACAAGTTTGAAGAAGTAAGTCAAGATGAAGGCCCAGCCTTACAAAAGACCAAGCATAATTCAGGATAATTTTTGTAATTGGAGAGTTTTATGAATTTGTAATTTAAGTAATTATGAATTTAGGTCAATATAACCAGCCACTTTACACCCAGGTTTTGTTATTTAGATGCCGATTCTAATTTCAAGAGTACATGAATGCAGTCTTCTGTCAAGGTTATCCTGATAAAGTGTTGGAACTCTAGATCTTGCTTGAAGTGGTCAAAGCATTTAGTTTACAAGCAGCAGGTGCGACAATGAAGAAAATAAGTCACTTCTACTATAAATTCTCTGTGACATTTTTCTAATAGGACTATAAATCAAAATAGATGACAGAAATACAAAGAGCCACTAAACAGGCTAAATCTCGAACATGATCATATTTATCACGCATCAATAATTAAAAGTAGATTTCTCAATGGTCAAAATATACATACATAGGGGTTTTTTACTATGAGGAGGAGAAAATATCATTTTACATTTTATGCAATGCTTGTCCTTCCAAAGATCTCTTCCCCTATCATGAAACAACACAGACTAGTTACATCAGTCGTTCCTCAGCAATGCATATTTGGCACATTACATGGAAGAGTTCAACACAGTCCACGAGATCTTTAAGACAAAGTTTATTGCTTCTAATGCAAGTTACAGGGAAAGCATAGATGCTAATAGCCTGAGTTAGAATTTAGCTGTGACACTGTGGACCAAGACTAGAATCAAACAAATATGTTTTGATTCTTTTTGCAGTTATTATTGAGGAAAAACATTTACAGCACATTTTGACTTCTTAAAAAATGAGACCAAATAACTATTTACACTCAGTTTCAATTCTCTTCCCCACCAGGCATCCCCCAAGATGTGTTATTTTGAGCCTATGTAAATTTTAAAAAGTATGTTAAACATCAAAAAGCTACTTTGCATAGCCATGTTGTTCCTTCACATATGTCTCCCTTGCTTCAATAATTCTTTTAGAGTCACTCCTTCACTTCAGACACTGGAAGAGGTTTATGTTTTCTGGGGTCATAGCTCAGCTCTGGGAAAACCTCAAACCAGAAACTGACCTTTGTTTATTTTTCTGGCTTTGCTTCAGGTCACTGAGCTACCTCCCTCTCAGACTGACCTCCCCTGAGGGCAGCTTCTTTCTGTGATCACAGTTTAGCAAAAACTCTACTGCCCTTTTTGAGTTATAGCCTTAGAAGCCTTGGCTTAAAGATAAATAAGCATTTGGTGGTCACATGCAAGTTTGGGATGGATACGAGGAGAACGTTTCTAACCATGAGGGAAAATAGGTTGTGGAACCCTTTACCTCTTAGAAATGGCAGCCATGAGAAAACTAATTATAGTCAAGATGTACTTGTTACATGTCTGGAAGTGATAATATGACATGGCTTCATGTAATGAGGGCAGTGGGAAATGGCAGTCTAAATGTATGAAGCTGCTTTATTACTAACAGTGCTTGAGAGAGATATGAAATCTTATAGAACCTATCCCACATGCAGGATTTGAAAAGTGCCTGATGCTCTACAGTACATAGCTGCCCATTTTAAATGTTACTTATCTGTAATTGTAAAAGAGCAAATGAACAAGCATGGTTTTGGCTTAGAAAAGGAAAACGTTATCCAACCATAAGACTAGTGTATTACTTAGATATGCAGTTTGGTCTTTGGCGACCTGAATCTATTGTCTTTCAGCAGTCATAAACCTTTGCAGTACATTTGAGTTCTGCCACCAAAAATATTGTGTCCTGTGGTCTGAAGAAATGAATAATTTCTTTTTGTTTGTATGTGGAGATGTGTAACATCATCCTCAAAACAACAACAATAAAATCTAGAAATGTTATACACATCTCCAAAGCGAAATATAGTATTTGTTGGTTTTAAGATGAAGACTGTTTTGATCATAAGATGGTCTTAAAATTCAGGGGCATGGCTTTTTCAATCAGACCTATACCTGCTCGTCTCTGAAGTAACCTTGTGGACTCTATTCATACTGCTGCTAAAAATTTCTTGGTCCTCATTGTAGAACCATTGCCTCCCAGAACAGCATCGAATTTCCTTACCAACACGTTTGAAAATCAGTTCCCCAGTATCCTCTCCACTGTGCTTGCCCACAGCACAATGAAAGGAATCATCCTCCAGGATTAGTTTCTTACCTGTACAAAACCTCAGTTGTCTCATAAAGTTTCACAGCCAGAATAGGTATAAGGATATTCATAGCAATATGTCATTAAAACTGATGGCAAGAGGAGAGGACACCAGCCAAGATTTCAAATAAGGAGGATACAAAAAAGAGATTTATATATAAAAAAGAATATAATGAAGAAACCACCATTTCACTTACAGGTGCTAGCTTAGGTTAATAAAGAGAAACTGCCACTGCTACAGTTTGTGCCTTTTCTGTCCTGTGGATAAACTGCATAAAAGACTATAATCTCCAGGTCTGTCAATTTGATACATTTTAAACGAATTAATTTTTAAACAGGAATAAATTACTAAGTAGTGTCAGTATCTGTTCTGAAAGAAGAACATATTCCTTAGGAGGATGAATAACGTCTGATGAAAACATCAGCCAAAAAGCTGCAGAACATCAAAGCTTAAAATGCTTTTAATAAGTTTAATAAAAGAAACAGTTACACAGTGTAAAGGGAAAATAACTTTTGGTTAGCGTAGATAATTTCCTTGGGAGCCAGTATTGGCCTCAGTTCTGATGTTACATTATACAGAATGTATGCATTTTAATTAAATGTTGCTCTGATGCATCTAAAATGTAGGACAGATCATTTACTGTATCAACAGGACATGCTGCCCTAGGATGTACAATCCTTCACAAAATTAAACAAATTTGGCCCAACTGTGAAAAGGGTCAGGTCATTTAAGCAATAAATCTGGTTTCCATCACAAAGCATACTATGTGAAAAAGACCTTTTTCTGTTTAAATGGCTTCATTGTTAGCCATGTCGTAGTCTGCAGCCAAAAACCCATTCTCATTCTGCCTGTCTTGGGACTGGCTTGGATTGCAGGAACACTAACTGGTCTTTAGGAATCCGGTGAATGAAAGCAGACTACAACACGTAGCAGGAACATACCTTGCAAAGCAGATCAGAGCATGTAATTGGAACATGATTTAGAAGGTCTTTCATTAAATTTGTACTTACCACTCAGGCAGTCTCTTCCAATCATTTAATCGAAGATGAGAAAGTACTAAACATTAGCAGGAGAACGTAGAGGTCAAATTTGCACTTCTGTAAACCAGCTTCTCTAAATTTTTATGCTTTTTGGGCGTGGGAGTCATGAAGACTAAGAACAGCACAAAACAAATTAGCAGGAAAAGTAGTTAAAAAGAATTTTATTTTTTTTTAATTAAAAAAAACCACCTCCAGACTTTTTAATATGAACAAGTGCATATTGCAAATCAGAAGGTTCTAGCACTAAGCATTTTTTTGATAGAGAAACTTGAAAGTCAACTTTCTGAAATAATCATCCTGAGTTTTAAAATACTGTTTCATTCTTGAGCCCTATATCCAAAATGTGTGAAATACATACTGATTTTCTGTCTCCAGCACTAGGAAAAGGTGAAGCAACTACATTAATATACTGAAAAGAGAAATTTGAGACTAGGTCTTGGGAATTTTATCATAAACCTTGAAAAATTCTTTTGCCCCCTGCCCCTAAGGTATAGGTGAAATATTATTATGTCTTGAAAGTCTCCAGCTGATATGCTTGCAATGTCCAGTTGCAAATCTACCATTTCCAAGCAAGTTTTGAAAATCACTATTTTTAATGTCTCAGGAAAGACCCAGACAAGGCTGCCATAGAAAGAAATTATATTTTTTTAAAACAGATTTCTACCTGTAATGATCCAATTACTTTTCCTAGGCCAGTGAGATAGTAAGGAATGGGGTGGTATAATAAACTTTGGATATACTCTACCATTAATGTGCTGAGTGCCCTCTCATACAGAACTTACTCTCATGGCTTGGCAACCCTGAAAGGAGTTTAGATGGCGCTTGCCTGTTGCTGGGCATGCACAGGAGCGTGCTTTCCAACAGCAGAGGACCTCATCATCCGTCTACTGTAGTGGCTCCGTAAAAAGCTGAATATTGGTCATAGCCTTTCACCACTTTTGAATTGATTTTTTTTTTCTTTGCATCCAGTGACAGTTTCCCTTATGCAAAAGGTAATGTATTAAACCAATACACTTACTTGCCTTCACAAAGACACAATATTCAGCAATTTGAAAAGCACAGAAGTATTTGCTTTGTAATTTTGCTTTATCCCCAGGCATTTGACATTTTTAGCTCTTTTTACTTAGCTATTCTTCACATCCTTATTTTCTTGCAAGTGACTAGCCTTTCAGAGCTCCAGAGAATAAACTGTTTGCTACTTCTTAGAAGGGAGGGAATAAATAAAAAATAACCTAAAGAAAAATGTATTTCTCATTGATCTATTCCTTTTTCTCTCCTTATTGCTCAAGAGGTGAATATTTGCAATATTCTCAAACTTTTAGGCTAATTTTTTCAAACTGTTCTGCGATAGTTGTTCAAAATGGCACATCTGCTTGTGTATCTACAGCCCAAATCACATGCCAGCAACAGCACTGTGCTGCAGAGCGATATCTATTTTGATCTAGGACGAAAACATTTCCTCCAGATTGTCCTTTCCCCACATCACACAATCTCTCCATGGAGGTGTTCAACAGTTTTTGGTTTGTGGAGCCCTAGCTAGTGAAGGTGTAAATCATGTACAGCAAATTTAAGCCTACAATCAAGCAGTTACATTTCAAAGATGCCTTTGAAATGATCCATAGAGTGAAAAGCATTTCTCCACAATATGTCTTTCAGATCACAAACTATTTTTTTTTTCCTCTTGAGATTAATTATTTATCTATATACTGGTGGGTGGAAAACAAAAGATTGTTTATTGTTTGTTGGGTTTTCTCACAGTTTAGAAGACTGCTAAGGAAGCAGGCAGTCAGCACAGTCAGTGCTATGCTGCAGTCTTCCAGTTCTGGCTTGTGGAGACTCTTTGATATGACCATATAACTGAACTGTAGCTGTCCTCAGCTTCAGAATGGGCTTGCTGAAGCTTGTTATCAAATGAACTGAACTAGGATGGGATCAGAGCAGTCCTGATCCAGCCCTCAGATCAAAGAGAGGAAAATAAAATTTGTAATTTCTCTCCTGTGTGAATCTAGCTGGTGGTCAGTTATTTATCTACCTAAAATGAAAATTCACTTGCGAACAGTAAAATTATATAGTCCCAGAAAAAAAACCCAAACAAATATCGAGCTAGCTTCTAGGTATTGCAAGGCGTCCTTCAGAAGATTCATATTTTACTGTTGTGTTTGCAAAAATTAATTTATCCTCTGCAGCCAAACCCTTGAGACCAATAATGCTGCATAATTTTTTGTTGACATTCACAGAATTTGGGAATCAAGGTCTAGCACATTATATTTTACATTTCTCATCAGATTAACAAGCAGTAACAAAACCTTGCAGAAGACAGAATTTCCTATAATTTGGATGCCTTCCCCTTCCTGCCCCCTTTAGTTACTTACACGTAATATCTCCTAGAAGTCTCAGTCTAAGACAGTATTGTGTTTTCTTTTCATTAATGGGTACATATCAACCTTTACATATCAACTGTTTAAAGCAGCCTTACTCTTGGCTTACATTAGAAAACGCATTCTGGAAAACTGTGACCCAACAGGAGCCAAAATTTACTCTTGACCCACATTTTAGATCTCATATTATGGAGTGGGCTGGACTGATCCAGCACTCTTGCAAATAATGAAGTTATGCTGAGAATCTGGATGACTATACTTATTTTATTGCTTTTAGTGCATTTTATAACATAATCTTGAATTTCTTTATATTTTACACTCAGTTAAAACTGTCTACTTCTAATGTCTGCTGACATTTAAAGTTGTGATTATAACTAGAGATTTTGCTGTTTAAGTGTAAAAATTATGGAAATCAACCATGCTTCTCCATTGCTAAGAGTGGGAGAGAAGACATCAGGAATTTATGTCATAGTATGAAAAAGGTAACCCTAAATTATTAAAAAGAAACCCACAAAACACCTCCAAAGCCAGCAACCAAATGGAAAACGTTTACAAGGCAATATCAGTGCTGCTTCTTACAGCAGACTTAATCCTGCACTAGCCTCAGTTTTATCTAAAACAGGGGGATATTTTATGCTGAATTATTTTAATTCATTTGCATATTTATCACTTTGCACTTTGTTGGGTTAGATGTTTTGAAACCAGACTCAGCTTCATTTATGTAAGCACTCAGATTTCTCTCAGCATGCCAGAGGAAGTTACAAACAAATACAGAGAAAGCAGACAGGTAAACACCAAACATTCCAGGAAAAGTATATGCCAACCAAAGCTTCCAGAAAAATGAAAGAAACAGACGCTTCATTCAAAGCAGTGAAGAAATCATAATGCTGGGAGAATGAGTGATTCAGTTTCAGGAGTTTCAAAGGAGGAATGATCCCCTCTGGGAATGAAAGATTTATCAAACATTATCAATGTCTGTTCCAAAGGAAGGCTCATTTCTTTGATCTACTTCTTCTAACGTACCCATGCTATCCTACAGCAGGACTAATCAGAGAGGCAAACAGGGTTTCAGCCATTCTACGGTCCCTCCTTTCCACATCCCCGCCCTTTAACCACTAGGTTATACTTTCTTGACTTCTACACTGCAAAGCCACTCACAAGGAGGAAAGATGTGTTTGCCCATCTGTTGTGTTCCTAAATGCAGGATGTCACTAAAAACAAAGGAGAAAAACATGGCAAAGGAAAATATTGTCCCCCAAAACCCACAAACCACCAACACCACCAACAAACCCCACCAAACCAAACACCCCAAACCAGAACTCCTAAGCACAAAACATTAAATTGCATGTTGTTCTTCCCTCAGAGGAGATGTTTAAGTAGTTACATGATAGACATTAGGGAAATTTTTAAATGCACTTCTGGGAGACACTGAGATGCTAAAATGACCCACTTGGCAGAGGAACCTCTGTGGATTGTAATTCACTCCAAAACATACACAAGCTTGGGTTCTGTTTTCATTCTTATCCTCTAGTACAATGGTGCCAATATTCTCTCCTCTGTGACAACAAAGTCTGGCATCCATGTTCTCTTAAGTAGAAGGGGCTAACTCAACGTGTCAGAAGAAAAATTTAAAATAGTACATTTGCTAGTTAAGTAACCCTCAACATACTTTTACTAGGTGAACACTGAGGGGTTTTTTGTTTGTTTTGCTTTGTTTTTTGTATTACTTTAATGTTTTCACATCTTCAGTATTTTCTCAGAAAATTCCTAAATAACAGCCTTCTCTAGCCCTGTGAACAGGAAAGCAATCAATAATCTAGCTCTGCAGCAAAAATAAGACTTGCGTTAAGGTGCTCATCTCTTGAAACAGGTGTCTTTGTTGGTATCACACAAAGGACAAAGAGAAAACTGAAGCATTTAATACTCTTCCAAAGTCTGATGAACAAATTTTTATCCTATTTGGTTGGAGGTTTTCTGGGAACAAAGATAATGGAAAAAATATCTATCTTTTCTGTGGAAATGATCTTGTAAGATGCTTATATCCTTATAGCATCACTTGTAAGTCAAAAGTGGTGCAAATAGCGCTGGATCAGTTCCAGCAATAGATCAGACACAGGACCCAGCAGCTTAGCTCAGATACGGATCTGCTTAATTTATCTGGCAAGTTCAATTATATTTCCTGAAACCAAGACAGTATTTTCTTGTCTTACATAAAGGGTTAGATATCAATTAAAGACTGTATTCTTTTTGAATAATGGTTTCACTTAGCATATTGTTACGATAAAATGTGAAACTATACTTTGGTTGAGTACCTGTACGACCTGAATGACCCTTCTGTGGATCTTTAGCCTAGTAAGCATTTATCTGTTGTACTAAACTGCTGATTAAGAATTTATTTTCCCATTATATGTGCTACTTTTAAATTTGCATCTTTCTTATTTCCTTTATGGAAGGTCAGAACTTGCATATTAGCAATATTTTCCTAGCAATTCATCTAAAGTATGTGTAATTGAAGTACAAAGTGCTTCTCAAAGGTGTTCCATAATGTAGTGGAAAGTTTATAGGTAAAGGTAAGCAAAAGCAGATGTGAAAAAGAACTGACAAAATTTGATCAGTTATCTGTTGCAGTATTCATACTGTATGGATCGTTAAACTAATAAGTAGAAATTTAACTGGAGGTCCAGACCTCTATTTTATTGCATGGCCTTTGGATTTTTCCCATTCTTTTCAATAGTAATTGAGGATCAGGAAACCTGAAAAAACCCTTGAAAAGTTTGAAAGAAACGTGTGCTAATTTTACCTGAGAGAGGTGAAAAATAACTTCACACAGCTCAAGGAGTTGCACAAGTCCTGAACTAGAATAAATTGGATTACAATTATAAACAGGGTCAGGGTCAAGAAGGGTACTGGGCAAAGTCTGACTCAGTTTTTCATGTTATATTAGTTAGCCATGCATCTTTATTGGCCATTGAGTTAGAGGTGTGTTTTGACCAAGTTGAAATCTGCCAAAAGGATCCAATTCTGCCACTACTGAAAGCATGGGAGTTTCACTACTGGCTACAGCAAAAATCAAGATCTATCCATATCACTGAGATCTCCAGCAGACCTCCAAGTTCTACAAGTACTTTAAAATACCCATTGGACACTGGGAAGAGTACGCTTCTGATTTATTTCTGTGCCAAAGCTGAGCATAAAATTCTGCGAGTAGATTAGATCTCAGTGATTCTTCTTTCTCTCTTTTTTCTTTTTTTTTTTCTTTTTTTTTTTTTTCCTTGCAGGAAGAGAAGCCCTTTTACTAACTGCACTATGAGGAGAACGCACTGTTGGGCGATGTTAGTGGTAACACACTGGCTACAGATGACCTTTCACAGACAAGGAGCATGCTCCAAGTAATACTTTGTTAGCAATTGAATATTTATTACCCTTATCTTGAAAAAGGACAAGGTGGCCTTCTGAGAAACACTTGTACAAAGACTATGGTCTGGAGTACATTCTGGAAAACGTGAAGTGCTCTCTCTCGTGTATACTTCTAGTAGGATCAATTTGAATCACTTGAGACTGATTAGAAAGGCTGTGATCAGTGATTAAAAAAAATCCACATATTTAATATGCCCCAAGCAATGCAGAATTCTTAAATAACAATACTACAACTATAGACCTCCACCTGAAGTGTTATCAGGAGTTTAGAAAGGATAAAAAAACTTATTGATGTCAGACTTCATATACATGTATAAATATATAGGTAAAAACATTGCCTTAAATGTATGGATTCCAGAATTAATATCTAACATTGATCTACAATTTCCTTATAGCATAGCAACAGCTTAGTCCAAGCCAGTGTTCCAGTCAGTTCACAGGGATGGAAATGGGGATGTTTTTTCCTCTTATTCATTGAAAATATGGTCTTAAGAGTAACAGCTGTTGGCTGGAATACTAACTGGGCTTTTAGGTACCACAGAATGCTAAGATCTGAGTAGTGCTCTCAAGGATCAGTTCTCATATTCCTGGGCTTTCATCCAAAGAGAGGATGCTTTGAAGGATTCTTCTGTACTATGTTTGTCTTGGTAACCAGCAGAACAGAATGCACCTTCATTCTCTATGAACAAGATAAACTTGTTTACCCATTTGATAACAGGAGGAGGAACAGAATGAAAATGCTTTTGCAAAAGAAATATTTGTCTGATTGGCTGGGTAACACTGATGATGTTGAGAAATAGACCTGTGTGCTAGAACTAAACAATGGAAGAGGAAGCCTGTGGTTACTCCCACAGCTAATATTTACATGTTGGCTGTGTTGGTACCAGTATTTCTATCGTAACTGTTCAAAAACCTCCAAAGGTGTTTCACTCCAACTGCTAAGATGCGATTGTTTTTATGTAGGTCAGTAGACATAAATACAGTACACGGGTGAGAATAAGTGGCTTTATAAATATGCAAATATAACTTTCATTTTTTCATATTTGTTTAAAATTTTCTTTACTCACTATTAATTTGATGCAGAACTGTTGATGTTTCACTTGTCACCTTTCATTTTGGCAAGACTGTATAGCTGAAACCAAGTGGTCTCTCAGACTGAACTATTCTCCAAGTTATCCTGTATTGCACTACAGCAACTAAAGGCATTCATAAACACTGTCTACACTGTACAGGGTTAACCTCTTCTCTTATAAATATCTTTTCTAGGCCAAAATCTTCCTTTTAGACTGAATCAAGAAAAACTTAGTAACAACTAGTTATTTCCTTCAGTTGAGCCTAACTTCATTGTTATGAAGCACTTCCTGAGCACAGCCACACAAAGACAGAACAGCTTCCAGCTGAAGTCTGTGGGATGCTACTGTAAGGTTAATAAATATACTATTAAAATCCACAATACAAAACTTAAAATCCAACTTGTAGAAGAAAAAAACCTTATATGAGCCCCACAAGCTGCCAAAGTGGTTCACACTGGCTTTTGAAGTCATACTTATCTGCCCTAGGTACAACCACCTTATGATTTGTAAACAAAAATGCCCATTTACCCTTTAAAAATAAGAAGAGCAGATAATAAAACTAAAGCCTAATTCTGCCAGATGTTGAACACCTCTGTGCTTTGCATACTTAATGGATCCCACATATAAAGAAATTTATTGCTGCAGTAAAAATTCCTATGCAACTCTAGCGGTCACCTTCTCAGAGTCAACTTTAAAATGTTCTTTCCACACTGATCCTGCCTGCATTCCCTCTAGACCCTAGAGATTTGATTCTTGTTCCACAAGAAGATTCGGATACAAAAAATTCAATTACACCTACATATAGCGCTCTGCTAAGAGTAAAGGAAGATTTGGGTTCTTTGTGACTCATCCCCAATTCAACTTTAGAAAGCTGAACATTTTTACAGAAGAGATTTTCAAGCAATCATAGAGAACAGTGTTTATCAAGCAGGTTAAATTCCTTCCAAGAAGGAATGCTACCAAGTGACCATACTATGTGATCATTCAAATCAATACCTAATTAAATTAAACCATTATATGGTTTATACTTGCTTCTCTGGGGACAGCATGAGATATTTTAGAACAAGGGGGAAGCAAGCTTTCTATAAGCAGTTAAATAACCCACTTCCAAAAGAGTTTCCAAATAACATCCAAGATTTATGCATATGATCTTGTGCATCTGCCTGAATTATTTGATAATTTGACCTCAGTATTCAGAAAAAGCTCTTTATTTATAAAATCTAGATTTTCTAGTACTTATGCCTGAAAATACATGATTAGACAGAAGGCAAAGAAATGAAATAAGGTCTCTCTATTAAAAAAAATATTGTGACAACTAACACATTGGTTATGCCTGTTAGCTGTCATATAGGATTATTCTTCTCTGTTTTTTTAAAATTGTGAAAGAGCATTATGCAAAAAAAAAGAATTACATGACAAGTATAACCCTTTATATAAGCAGCACAAACTGAAACTGAAAACTTTTGATGACATCTGTTTAATTCATCTTTCTCAAAGACTGTCCTCTTTGACTCAAGTTTTTCTCTTCCATTATATCTTTCCGAGGATAGTCTCTTTAAATTCAGCAGAATCACGAGCTTCAAGATTTAGAGTGGCTTTATAACTAATAGTTACTAGCTGAATTCTCTTTTGCTAAAAGATAAGGGGTTTTTTGCTTTGTTTTTAAGGAAACATCAAATCTATGTAATAATAGTTCCTTTTCCAACTTAAGTAGATTTAATACTACAAGCATTCTGTGTTTCCACTTGGAAAGATCTGATTTCTTCTTGAAGCAACAGTGGGAAGTCAGTAATGGGATTCATCACTTCTTTTTTTATTGTAGGTGTGCATCAAATAGTTTTCAGGTTCCTTGCAACATGTGTGTAAAATATAGCAGAACTTTAGATGTGATATTGCAACCAAAATACCTCAGTCTTCCAACTAAGCAAAAGGAATAGTACAATATGACTCAAATCATTATCTTCTAAATAACACTCACCAATCATCAGATAGCTTGTGAAATCTCTAAGAGCTGAAACTAAACAACCTGTTTTAACAGGCATTTATAAATAACAACCTTCTTAAGAACAGCATTAGTCTGTAAATAAAGTCCTGAGGAGGAAGAAGCCTTGTGTTTGTCAGGTGCCTTATTTATAAATATTAACCTAATTGGCTCTACAGGTGGATGAGAATCTAATTGACTCTTTTCCAGCTGGCAATGGAGAGAGATCGTTTCTCTCATATGTTATAGGAACAACTGTGCTAAGAAATGGTCAGTTTAAATGATTTCATGGCTCTCAGAAGGAGCACATCTTCCACCACCAAGGTCATGCATTTGTAGTACAATGCTTATTAAAGGAGAACTTGCATATAGAAATGTTTTGAAATAGACTATATTTGTGCAAAGAAAATATGCTTAGCTATTGCTTTACTTTGCTTGTGAGGCTTTTCTCATTCATAGTCTCTTGCAGTGATTACCATTCAAAAGCAATTATATCACAGCATGTTGTTCTGAAAAATGTTATGAGGTCATTTCACTAAAATATAGAATACTTGAAAGCTACTTTTTATAAAAGATGTCATCAAGCTGAAAATCAAAAATTCCTGTTTAGTTAAAAATGTCAGAAAGAATTGCTACACTTAAGAAAAGATGGTAAAGGAAAAGACAGTACTTTATAATTGACTTTTTAGAACAAACATAAGCTTTTTAACAGTTGCTTTAGCCAAACCCAGAGTTTAGAAATTGGTTCTTTTAAAAATAATAAACTGGTAGTATCTTTTTAAAATAGTAGAAAGATCATAAGTAATAAGAGACCAAGCACTAGTGGAAATGTCCCTGTTTAAAGCAAGTGAATTAAGTAAATAGATATATTTGTAATGGACACTAAATTGAATGTACTTTGCTAAAGTGAATCGAATAGAGATATCTAACTTAAGAGTTTTCAATGTTCCCTGGAAAATTTTCTGTGTGAAAAAGCTACATTATTAGCTCTGAAAGAGAAAATGCATCATAGGGAAAGGCCCCTCTGCTGTTAGTTTGATCTTTGGCCTGTGGACTGAATTACCCAAGCAAATTGCAGATTTGTGGTACTTGCTGGTAATTACTATGTAGAGACTTGCCAGCTCGATGGGAACTGCGACCAGTAACTCATTCACGTCAGATACAGAGCAGCTGTCAAGTAATAGTAACATTCAGCCACACTGATCTGTAACAGAGCCAGTCACCAGGAGGTTCAGCCTTGCAGATCCCAAACGATATACTTTTAATGTACTTTTGATTAAAATTCATACTTCTCAAATCATATACATTGTTCATTTCACCTTTTACTGAAAAGTAATGACTAACGTACTTAATGCTTGAGCTGTGCTGCAATGCATAGGATGTGTGATTAAATATGCATTAACTTGCTTTGAGTAATCAGACTGTGACTTAACAGCCTGCAACATCATCTTTAGTGGAGTGATAAGATTTTTCAAAGCCAACTCTGTTTCAAAGCATGAAGAAAAACTAATCCTTCTGTTGATAAAATGTCTGACAGAAATCTCCCTTATAGGATCAAATCTGCCTTTAAAACATGACCATGAATATAAATAACAACAACAACAACAATAATAATAATAATAATAATAATAATGATGCTAGTAGGGAACTACCACAAATAAAAAGTCTGTAAACTAAGCTGAGGATAACAAATACAAAAAGAAATGGGTAAACGTGCCTCTTGATTAAGTTGCTCACGATGGAGCGTACTGTTCTGTCCACATCACATTGGGTGTTTCAAGGTTGAGAAATAGTATGCATTTGGATTCTTAAATATTTTAGATTTTAGTAGTGCTTTATCCTGCCAGCATAGTTGCGTATCGTAGCAGTAAAACACTCTTGGTATAAATGAAAGTGTATTAAAGACATCAAGCTGTACCGAGGTGGTAAATGGATTATGTGAGCTCTGCTGAGAAAAATGCAGTTTTGCTGGTCCATTTTAAGTCAATTTTAAGGACTTCTGCTGGGAACAAGGACCACAATGTTTTGCACCTCACAGCAGTCTAAGGCTGCTCTATTAACATGTCAATAAAGGAGAAGTGTTAAAGTAATGTAGGTTGCATGATTGGGAAAAGCACCTGTGTCAGCATTCGCCTTTTAATTGTAAAAGAGTAAGAAGAAGAAAAAAGGAAAAAGGCCATGAATTGATCCTGAAGTCTCCGTATGCTATGGAAATCACTAGTTTCAGAGATTTTTACTAAAGAAATACGAAGATTTCATGCAGAAAACTTCTCTCCCCGTTCTTACTGCTTTTCATATCAGAAATTGTTTATCTAACTATTGTACAGTAAGCAACACTAACTGCAAAAAGCAGGAGAGAGATGGCGTACTGCTAAAAGATGTGACCGCTTCTTTGTTTTCTGATGACTGCAATTTAAAATCAAATTGCTTTGTTGGTTAGAGATCTATATCTATATAGTACCATACATAAATCCAGTCAACGAGACTTAACGAGTGGTTCATTTTAGCTCCTCTTGCTTGAGTGGACGCAGGCTGTTAACATACTGCCTTGAACTTCTAGGAGAGAAAGGGTGGAGATATCTACAGCTTTATGACAGCTCTGAACTTTAGAGGCTAAAAAATGAAAACCAATACTGTAGAAAACAAAGTCCTGGAAAATGTTTTAAAAAGAGAGGAGGGAGATATGAAGTGGTAGAACAGAATAAAAGTTCATCTTTGAGATATATTACTAATATAAAGACGACAAGCTTCTACTTTGCATAATAAAAATCTGAAAATAACTGTTGCAAATGAACCCATAATAATTCCGAGTTGTGAATTTCCCTCATGTTCTTGAAAAGTAACCCAAAGATTTTGTCTGAGATGCATTTTTGGCATTCTTGCTTTCTGTATTCATGCACAACTAAATTAAAATGTTCATGAAATATTTATTTCCTCAATTTAATTTCAAACAACTTTCAGGTAATCAAAGGAAGGAGATGATGTTAACACATAGAAGAGTAAAAGGTGAATAACTGGGATTTATTGAGAGCAAGTCACTTATTTCCCTAGTGAACCACAACAAAACAATTATGTCACTGTGGTAACCACAGAGAACCATTGAAACTGACCATCAGGAAGCACAGGCCCTACTGAAGCTTGACCTTTTCTAAACAGATGCTCTGAAAAATGATCACAGCTGCCCCTTCTCAGGCCAGTGTCCATCTGTGTCCCCATCCACAGAAATACTATTGTTTTAATTAAATAATGTAAGAATTGCAAAGATAGGCCTCTAAGATGTTTCTTTTGCATTTTTCTACTTTTTTTCCCCTCCCCCAGATTGCTCCAGTGAGTGAACATAAAGTGATGGGGAGGCCCCTAAGCTCACGTGCTGGAAATGTCTAAGAGCCCTAGGTGGTACAAGGCCTGGCCAGGGCTAATCTGGGTCTTCCAGCACTTGCATCTAGAACTCTGTATATGATTTCCTGTTCACTCTGGCTTCTTTCTCTCATTTTGAAAACTGCTAAAATATTTAAGCAGACCTATGGTACAAGCAAAGTGTATCGATTACCTTATTTCATCCTTGTCGTCAAACACTCACGCACATGTGCACTGCTGTATCGCATTTTGCCAAAACTGAGCAACCCTGTTAGCGCTTCTAAATTCTCTTGCTTGATAACTGCCCAGCAGTTGTCTTTCCTTATTTTCCCTTTTCAGTTCTTCTCCCTCTTTTTAATTCTTTATAACATTGCTCCTCTCTATAGCCTGACATCTTTTGCTTCCTTTTCATCCCTAATTTCATTCTTTGTATCACTTAACATCTCTCTGTTGGTCCTAGTTATGCTTGCTTCCTCCTTCTACCCTTACACTTTCATCCATGATTTTTATTCTTTCTCTTCTTACTTCCTCTCTAACTTTCATGTCTGGTCTTTCCCATTTCTAACTCCTGTCCCTCTAGCTTTTCAGTGCTCGTTCTTTTCTTTTTGCTTGGTGTCCTCCTTTCTCCTGCTTCTCACAAATTGTTCCATCTCCCTCTCTTCTGGATTTAGGCTGTACTTAACTATCTTAGTCTTAACTATCATGAACAATAGTTAGGTACAGTCTAAATCCAGATCATATTCATAAAATGAAGACAGGCTATCTAAATTCATATTTTAAATATATCAATATAAAAATTTAGCAAGGATAAAACCCCAGAAAGTTGTGTTGAGGAACTTAACATTATTCAAAAAGATGATTCTAGTGTATAGGAATGCATAAGCAAATGGGTGGCATGAGTCATAGTCATCATTTCTGCAGGTATCCCTCGTACAAAAAATTCAAGTGAGTTTTGCACTCAGTGTATCTTGGTGCACACAGAGGCCTGGAGAGTCAGCCTAAAATGTTAGAGATAGGTGCAATATTTTCCTTGCTTGAAATGCGTGTGAAATAATAGCAAACATTAATAAAGAGCAAGTTTTTAAGGAACAGTCAAGTCTCCCAAAGTGGGATGAGAAATCGTGTTGGAAATTTGTCTCATGAGACCTGCCTTGTGAAACAAATCTATTCTGCATTCATGACAGCTTCATATTCTCAGTTTCCTGGTGACTGCAGCAGAAAGCTATAAGCTCCTTACTGAAGAGGATTTAGTGTAACCTAGGTTGGATCTAGAGGGTTAAAAAGATAAGGCAACAAAAGAAAATTGTGTAATGTGCTCAGTTTACAAGAGGAAAGGCAGGTGAAAGGTTTAAGAAAGATGCAGGATTTCAGATGACAAGATAGGAACTGGAAACAAGGATGGTCAAGTTACCAAAACATTTTTATTTTAATTTGAGAAGAAAAGAATTATGCATAAACATGCAGCTTTTCCTTACATCTGGCAAAACACAGTAGTTTGCTGTCATTTCCCTTTTCTGAATTTAATGTAAACATACTTTATTTT
Source organism: Numenius arquata (assembly GCF_964106895.1). Taxonomy (NCBI): domain Eukaryota; kingdom Metazoa; phylum Chordata; class Aves; order Charadriiformes; family Scolopacidae; genus Numenius; species Numenius arquata. The sequence continues at coordinate 40,590,131 of NC_133580.1, read as the reverse complement.
AATTACAGTTTTTAACAGCTGAAGAGATTTATTTATCACAAATAAAATAACCCTCTGTTTCATAGCGATTAGTTCCTATTCCTCCTTCTTTGTGAGAAAACCTTAGTTTTCAAGATCAGTAAGCTGGTCTTTGCAGAATATTGGAGTATAAATTCAAGTTAAATCACCAATTCATTTATGACCTTCTTGTCAGTCCTTTGCCATGTTTAGATTTATTCAGCACTTTTAGCACTTTATGTCTGTATTAAAGGTCTCTGTGGAGCATCATCAAGCACTAGATTTTTGCACAAATGCAGGAAAGTCTTTAATATCTCTTGCGAGCTTACTTTCCCAATATGTTACACTTCCTGGTGCAATGGTTAAGTAAACGATTTTCCCATGTCATGAAAAGAGTAAAACTAAATACCGTGTTCTTCAGTCTATTAAGTAGCACAAGCAGTTTGATAAACTGCCAATTCTACTAGCAGCATTTGAAGCTAAATCGTATGCATTTCCTAACTAAAAATTAGTTATAACAATGGTGGGAGATATCTTTTTTTTGTTGATGTTTGAAATGGTAAGATGTGTCTAGTTATTCTCTTGAAAATATTAATGTAACATGTATCCCCAAAGTGGAAGAAGAAACCACAAAGATGGGAATTTAGGAATTATCATGCCAATTTGGGCTCAATTCCACATCATTCCAGTATGAGATTCTTTATGGAAGGATTCATCAAAGAGGGCAAATGAGGAATTACTTTGAAAGAAGTCACTGCTGCTTCCTAAACAGAAAATTCTAAGCTATTTACAGAGAACGACTTTTAGGATCGAGCGTATTCACACAGTGAAAAAACATTTGTTGGCACAGACTTTGCCACTAGAAACAATCAAGTCAGTAACCTGCTTGAGAAAGGAACTCCTCCAGAAAGACCCAAACAACCTACTTAGAAAGTTTTCTTCATTGCTGGCACCTGATTGATACAACACAGGTCCCACTTACATACCCTGTACTCCAGAGGTGAAAGAGTTTACAGCACATCATCCTATTCTTTGTACCTCCTACTGCAGCATTAGAAATGACACTGGCTACAAATAATTTTGTGTGACATGATATGGAATTTAAACAGACAGGAATCAGACTTTTAGATATACACTTAAAATTCTAGGCTTGAATACTTTGCACATTAGTTTTGTAAGGAATTTGTTTTCGTTTACTATGTAGGAGCAGCTGCCCTATTATTTAATTAGAAGTATTTTTAGAGACCTGGAGAAAACCCAAAACATTTCTACAACTCCGATTTATGAGCTTCTTAACATAACTTCAACTGAGCATCTGAATTAATTTTATCAGAATACCTCATAACAAGACTAAAATGTAAGAAATCCAATCTCTAAATAAGGGAGAGTTTCTAAAACTCTCAAAACCAATTGAGTAAATCCTACTGTATTTGTGATGCAAACACATTAAAAGTGGGAAAAGGAACATTGTTAAACAGATGATTTTTTTTTTCACTGTAATAACATTTTACTCTAATATTTGTCATACCTATTGATAAAAAGATGAAAGAAAGAGGGCTCCCCTCACCACACACTCAGAAATTCCTCTATAGAAAGGAATAAAAGATTTGAGCTACAAATTACAACTTCCATTGCAGACCTGTGTCTGTCCCTTCATCTTTTGCTTTGACTGCAGGGACTGTGAACATCCGACAAGTCTGTAAAATCTCCTTGTGCTCCTAGTTGCTTTTTTAGCCTGAGGAATCTGTCTGGTTGTGGCTTTTTGTTCTGCATATACCACACCATAAAAATCCGAGCCTTATTTTTTCTTTCTAGACAACACAGTGTCACACATAACAAACTAGAATGGTGCATTTTTTTGGAGAAAATATTACTTTTAATTATGAATAGCATTTTTTTCTGAATTAATCATAGGATAGTTCATAGAATCATAAAATAGTTTGGGTTGAAATGGACCTTTTAAGGTCATCTAGTCCAACCCCTGGGTTTTGCTGGGCAAAATATCCTTACTTCCTCTTAACTAAAGGGGCCAGAGTCTACAAAAACTCAACTCTGTGTTGAAAAAAAAAACAAAAAAAAACAAAAACAAAAAAAAACAACCAGGAAAAATCCTCCAGTTCTAAGTGCTATGTAAAAATAATACTGAACTATGGAGCATACTGGGCTTCTGATTTCTGACACCTGTTATTTTCTCTTTAGCGGTTTCTTCTTGTTTAATGATCCTCAGGTGGTTGTTCACATTTCAAAATTTGTACACAAGTAATGTTTTAGCTCCAGTATGCCAGAAAAAAACACATATATTGACTGTGGGTTTTGATGGTAGATACACACTGGAGGCTGAAAGAAAGAATCAACCTGAAAATTCACTTCTAATTACTGTCTTAGAAATTCCTGGAATACATTTCTCAAACAAACGGCTTAATAAAGTGCAATTCAGAGAGACTGACTCATTGTAATATACGCAATGGTAGAATGCTTAAAGCTTGTGCAGCTGGAAGGCCGTAGAGTATCTTTATCAAAGGACCATGCAGTGACACTGTCAGTGAATTGATTTTTAAATTCAAAGCCAAAGGCAATAATAATATCTAGCTATATAAATAACTTTGGCAAACTAAGCCTTCTGTACTGTTTAACCAATCAAACATTGGTTTATGTTACCTTAGAAAAGAATGTGACGTGCCAGGAATTTCTTCTTTGTGTTGGGTTTAAGTAATACTGCTCCCTGATATTCTGCCTTAATGAAAAAGCCGTAGAAAATATTTTGGAATTATTCATCCCTTCAAAATAAACCTTTTTAAAGTAAAAAAATTGCATAAAGGCAATAAAATACTTGGTTGTCTGTGTCACTTCTGTCTTGCTAGCCCACAGGTGAGAGAACTGGTCCTGCATTTTGATGGCAGGTCAGGGTACACAAGTTGGAGCAACACAACAGCTCCCAATGATACTGGAATGCCGCCTTTCTTCTCAGACCAGACATTACCACTCAAGTTTTACTTACCTTGTTAGGAGTTTTCACAACAGACAGAAAGCATCCTGCAACAATTTTCTACACAGAACTCGACCAGTCCTGCAACAGATGGATGCAAAAGTTACTTTGCACAGTTTCACTGATGAACTGGTAAACTCATCAGTTCATAAATCAGTATCTGATTCTCCCAGCCTTAAATCTAGTGAAAACCTGCTAAGAGTTACAAATAAAAATCATCAACAAAATAGCTATTGACCACTGTTTGTTTGGAAGACTAGTCTCACTTTTAGCTAATTGCCAAAGACTGAAGATACATAAAGAGCCCGTGAGTCAAAACCAACCTTTTACATCTTTCATGAAAACAATGATGTTGTTGCTGACTTCAGCAAGTACAGCAAGTGGTGGCAAGCCTCTGGTTGCGGTGTAGATCCCATGCTAAAGGTAAAGCTGGATGAAGTCTGGAATCATTACTTACAACTCAGGTTACTGAGTTTTAAGACCCATTACTTATCCTCAGGTACTCAGATATCCTCATATTACTTAGGCCTCCCTCAGATTACTGACTTAGATTACCGAGTCTTAAATCATTACTTAAAGTAAACAGCTTCTTCCCATTTGAATATAACATTTTTATTTTATCTGGCAGAGACTGAACCATGGAAAAGAGCTCACAGTGTTTAAAAAAAAAACAACTTTTGGTAACTCTGTATGTATCACTGAACTCTGATGTCACCACATCAGCGTAACAAAAATAGAAATGAAAAAAGTTATAGAAAATTATTTGTTTTACTTTGTTTCTCAAATCCTGTCTGAGATTAATCTTATGGATTTAAAATACTAATAAAAATTACTTTGTATATATCAAACATTATTCATCTCTAAGGCAGATTTGCATTACTGTACAATATTAGAGTTCAACTGTGAGTTCTATTGACCTCAGAGGGGTTATAACAGTTTAGGGGGTTGGTGTGTGGTAAATTTACAAACATGATATTAGATTATGAATCAGATTAAAAAGTGCACAAAGAACATGCTTTATTTTTTTTTCTTTTATAGTGCAGATGATATCTTACTTACTTCTTATTGGTAGTTTTGGCAAGAACTCCAAAATCACTGAATATTCCTCAGTGTGTCCTTGTTATCAAGTTTAAGAACATGATGCTCAGCCACCAGCAGGAAGAGGATTCTTTTAAAAAGTATATTCAACATCAGTAAGTTAGCTTCCCTTTTCTATTTTGGGGAAATTTACCACTTTTACCATTATTTGCTAATTCTTTTAAATAAAAACTGTAATAAGTTTATTATGCTGTTTCGTGTGCATCCACGTTGAAAAATGTTTTGTGTGCATCCACTTTGGTACTGGAATACCAAATTGATTATATGGAAGAGGGATCAGATAAGAAGTTTGATTCTAAATCCAGAAGATTTAGGGCTTGTCCCTGATTTGTAAAATGTCAGAAGTTTGAATCCATCTATGCAATTTTATACATCTTTTTCAAGGTTTATAGCACAGCTATTCTATATCACAGTGGACAACTCAGGCATTCCTTTAAGGAGAAATAAGTGAGACACATACTGTAGTTTCCTTTGTAATAATACATAGATAAATTATTCAAAGCAAGTAATATCAGAGATAATGATCCCTATCCTTTATCATAAAGGCACAAATATTTGCATATTTTGCAATAAAATAATTTTTAATGTGAGAAACATCTGAAAACACAGAGCAATCAACAACTTTTCAATTTTGAATATGTATACAAGCAAGTTTTCTACAGTACTCTAAAAACTGAACTTCATGCACTATGTAAATGAGAATATAGGGTATTGCCTCAAGTAAAATAAAAACCTAAGGGAGTGACACTTAAAAGGGAAGATCTTTTTGAAGTCTTTGAAAGACAGTGAGGGAAGGAAGCTTCTGAAACATAGCCTTATGCCACTTTATTTTATAGCCATTCCATTAATTGATTTAAACCATGAGAGCAGAGGAAAGTCATCTCTTCTCAAAGACTCTATCCCCAATTGCCTTGGCCCTTCGGCCTGCAACAGTTTAAATTTCCCCAGGAAACTTCTCCTTTTCCCTGAATCATAAAAGATGACATATTTCACACATTTTCCCCTTTGTCAGGACTTGCATTGTGAGATTTCAGCTTTAAAATGCTGTTTTCTCAACAGATGATTTTGCACTGCTTTCCTATTAAATCTTTAGTTAGGAGCTCAACAAACACCACTGTACTTAACAAGCCCTACTTGCATCTAAGTTCAATAACCTTGCACTTCTCCAGGGCATTTTTATTGTCCTAAACTCTCTTACATTTTCTTAAATGGCCTCAGACCAAATTCCATGCCTAGAAACAAAAACAAACAAAAAGATAATCTCATCATATAACTGAAGTTAAGATGAAGATAAATGGAGGTGAGAATCAGAAATAGAGATGTTTAAAGCACTCTCAACAAGAATCTAGTTGTTCTTCTGGTAATAGCTCATTCCATTCATGAGAATCTGCTGAAATTAATATTTTTCACTATAAGAGCATTTGTAATTCACACGTAATTGAAAAGTCATGTTTTGTAGGGAACTAAGTAATTTGAAAGTTACCGAATTGGAAAAATCCTGCAGAGGAACACATATGGGAATCTATGACCTGAAAAACTTTAGAAGCAAGAGCCGGCAGCTTAACAGATACGCTTCTTGAGAGGACATTTTTGAATGAGAAAGGATGTGTCAAAGCTTAGTAGTTAGACACTTTTCTACTCATGATACTTTCATTTTTAGCTCATGTTTTACATGGGAATGCATTTTCTTCCAATCATTTGTTCTTCAAGACACATCTGCAAGTCAGTTAAAGGAAACAGAATAATTAGATTGACAGCCAATTTACACTAGAAATTTCAGCCTTCTTAGCACAAGTTTACTGTCTTACCATGACGAACTGTAATTTAAATTATATGAATATTGGAGTTGTCAACTGCTTAAGATAATCATAGAATGGTTCGAATTGGAAGGGACCTTAAAGATCATCTGGTTCCAACCCCCCTGCCATGGGCAGGGACACCTCCCACTAGACCAGGTTGCTCAAAGCCCCATCCAGCCTGGCCTTAAACACCTCCAGGGATGGGGCATCCACAACTTCCCTGGGCAACCTGTTCCAGTGTCTCACCACCCTCACAGCAAAGAATTTCTTTCTAGTATCTAATCTAAATCTCCCCTCTTCCAATTTGAAAACATTACCCCTTGTCCTATCACTACACTCCCTGATAAAGAGTGCCCCCCCATCTCTCCTGTAGGCCCCCTTTAGGCACTGGAAGGCTGCTACAAGGTCTCGCTGGGGCCTTCTCTTCTCCAGGCTGAACAACCCCAACTCTCTCAGCCTGTGGACAATAGCATCGTCCAAAATGCAGTCTCAGTTCCTTCATCATAGTTATGCTTCTATTATCTACACCAGTTCACTTAGAAATAAAGCAGCAGTTTGCAATGGAACTGCATATATCCAAATCCCATCTTAACACCTACTGAGCGAGGGTGTGAGCCTGCATACAGGATGTGAGACTTCAACCTGCACCAGATTTGCTAAAACATCAGGTACAGTATAACAAAGCTAGCTCTTCTGTCACAAAAAAAAAGTATCTTATATTGTTTCCAGTTTAATGATTGATACTATTCTCGTGAGTAAAACGAATATTTCACCATTAACACTTCTGTGATCATTTCTCTGTGCATATAGACATGCCTCTTCACTACAACATGCTCAAGCGCACCATACCCTCATGCAATCCTCTACTTTTAAATGATATATACTGCCCATGTATGTGTAGGCAAATTCAAATGCTGTTCAACAAGAAAAATCCATTATTTTCTTTTAGAGATAGCAACGTGACAATTGAGAACCACTTGGCCTCTGACTGAATCTTGTTCTAGTGCTGGGCCAGGAGGAGAGGGAATACCAGAGGTTTGTAGAGCAGCTCTGGCAGAAGATGGGTGTACTTCTCACAAGTGATGGTATTTTGTGGAGAATGCTCAAAGCAAATCTGCAGAGAGGACATGACATATAATGCCAGCAGTATAACTTGTATCTTATGACCCATTCCAAAATCCAATGATTTGATAGATTTGTATTCCAATATTGATAGTATTTTCAACTACCTTTCTCTTTTCCATCTAGTAAACTGAAAAGATCGAATATGAATTACTACTGCTTGCAGTATCAAGGTTTACTGATGTCTTCTGAATACCATCCATATATTAACTTTTACAATGAAAATGCCTTTCCCCCTCTTTTTAGCTAACTTCAGGGGAATTTTTGCAAAAAAACCCCCAATACTTCTGTGTTTTCAATTAACAGCCAGGAGAGTTATAGCACCTATTTGCGTCAGGATGAAAAAAAAAAAAAAAAAAAAAAAAAGTACTGCAACCATATTCCTTCGTAATTGAATACTTTTAAAAGTAATAAAATTTGTAAGAGCACAATTAACCACAGGTATCTCTGTTCCTGTTGTTTCTTACTGTCAAGCATTTATCTGAGCAGGAAAATCCAATTAGAATTGACCTGGCTGCCAATATTTATTGGTCACTCCTCAGAAGAGGTAGAAAAGAGTCAAGAGATAAATTGTTTTTTTCCTTTTGAAGTGTTGATTATAAAACAAGTGTAATAACTAGTGTTTGTAACTACATTGTCTTTTCTCTACACGATCATTTCTTGTTATTTATTTGGATTTAAGAATCAAGAAAATCTATAACAGTAAAAAAAAATAATCAATATTGAAGATTATTTCACTTCAGATTTCACATAGCACACTGAGCACAAGAAAGAAAATAAAACAGTTGGAAACTAAAAAACTTACTCTGAGACACTAAGTCACAAAACATTACTTACTAATACCAGGAATCTAATACCCAAACGCAAAAGAAAATTTAAGTTTTATTCTGAAAGAGCTTTTAATTACTTTGCCACTTTTTTTTTTTAAGTAGACAGCAGCCATTACCTTACATTGTATTGCTATTTATATAGTGATGATATAGTAAAATAAAATCTATGTTTCTAAGATTTTCAATCTTCTAAAAAGTACTCTTTTATTTGGTATTTTATTAACAGAAGTTTTCTGAGTCTCCCAGCTCTCTGAAAATCAAGATGATTTCAAAGAAGAAATATTTGTTTAAAAGAAGTTTTATCTAAACAGGATTATTATTCTGGAACCAATCTGAATTATTTAATCTTAAATGTAACAGAACAGCACTGTTACATGTAAAAAAATAAAACTGAAGCTACTTAAAAATAAAGCTGTGCTATTTCACTTCATAAAACATATATTGCCTGGCAAGTTAAACCACAGAGAGCATATGCTTTGGTTTGGTTCATGCAGAAGACAATGAAGTCACATACAGGGCAATCAAAGACAAATTTGATCGTAAGGAATCTAACTTATATCACCTTTTCAGTGAAATGGCTTCTGAACTTGCTTGCCCAAATGAAGATGCACCATATCTGGGACTGTTTAGTATGAGGAAGAGGAGGCTGAGGGGAGACCTCATCACTCTCTACAACTACTTGAAAGGACACTGTAGAGAGGTTGGTGCTGGTCTCTTCGCACAGGTAACTAATGACAGAACAAGAGGGAATGGCTTCAAGCTCCAGCAGGGTAGGTTTAGACTGAACATTAGGAAAGAATTTTTCACAGAAAGAGTGGTCGGGCATTGGAATAGGCTGCCCAGGGAGGTGGTTGAGTCACCATCCCTGGATGTGTTTAAGAGACGTTTAGATGTGGTGTTGGGGGATATGATATAGGGGAGAACTTTGTAGTGTAGATGGTAGATGATTGGACTCAATGATCCCAAGGGTCTCTTCCAACCTGGATGATTCTATGATTCTATATTTGGAAGTGTATTTAAGCAAATTTTCATCAGAATTCCCACTTGCAAAATAGATTTAGGAACTGAGAGGGAGGAGAGAGCTAATTTTTAAAGGTATTTAAGCACTTACTCATCTCTATGCAGATTCTTCTAAGATTTTCTGAAGTACCAGAGCATGTTAGACCCTTCTGTCGATTTCAGCACCTACTGTCTTCTCACACATATAAACAGGAATTTAACTGTTTAAACCCTTTTAGATTCCTCAGATATACCTACATCTACAATTCATAAAATTCTGTCCCAAATACAGATGGAATTAAAACTGCTTTTTAGGTTTTTTTAGGATCATTACCAAATATCAAACTCCTTAGAAATTCAAAAGTCTTATCTGTTGTGAATCTCTCACTTTATATTACCAGCACCTTCATTACAGTTAATTAACAACGTATAATACTAATGACACTCATCTGAGAAGATTAGTTTGCAGGTGCATCCCTTTTCTAAAGAAAAAGTGTGAACAGTGTTCTTTTTCATGTGTTAGTTTCCACCTGCTTCTCTTTGTTTCTTAGTTAACCAATAGCAGTGATAGCAATTATTTTTCTATTTGTTTCAAATAAGTTCTGTCTTTTTCTTTTTCTTTTTATTTTTTCTTTTTTCTTTTTTCTTTTCTTCTTTTTTCTTCTTTTTATGTTTCCTAGCAGGAAAATCAGTCAAAATCTTCAGATACACTCTCAGTTCTGTCCAGGCAGTATGGACAAACTTCTTACCAAGCCCTCAGTGTGGGCTGAACACTCCTAGACTCCAAGGCCAGTCAGTGGCAATTAACTTTTCTTGATAGCAAGAGACTCTTCTTTTCCCCACTAAGGCTTGTCAAGAAGACTTACTTAAAATACATCATGTTATATTGTTGTCGTCGTACTCTCAGATGTACTCCTGTGTGTTCTGCTACTTGACTATTTTACACTGCTGAGAACAATCTAGCCCCATTTTTGTGGCAGTTTGAGGAAATGAAAGGTCCCTTTCTGGCCTCCTTCAGCCCACCTCGCTTATATCATGGGATGAGAATCTACAGTCTCCACTCTCTAGATTAACACTGTATTCTGCTTTTTGTCTACAGTCATTGTGATTATCTTAGGTCTGAATCAACATTGGCATCTGCGGGATTTTTCTCTGTTACAGACAACGGCAGAGTTAGCTGATGGAATTTTCACCTTCATTGAGTAAAATATCATTATTTGGAGCAGAAATTTTTGAAAGAAAACATAGTGTCAAGTAACAGCACGGGTGTCTGTGCATTTCCCCTCAGCACTCACCCAACTCCACCTGGGAAAAAGGCTGATTATCAGAGCTGACACAGGAAAGGGACTGTACATGAACATAAATGGTGAGCCATATTTCCTTCAGGAAAAAAAATCTATGAAACTGGAGCACCAGTCAGTGGTGGTAGTCCTACACAGCTAAAATAATACAAACATTTTATATATGTAACTACAATAATATGGTAACATTCTATTCCTCTACAGCCTCTGTTATGCCTTCCTGTAATAATAATTGAATCTTCTGTGCTGCAGTAACATTGTTTCTCCTATCACCATGACACTTTCCAAGCTGTAGCAGTATTTTGGTGTAAGTTAAACATAAAAATTTTCTTAGCTCAATACATTGGGGTTTTTTTTGACATATAATGAAAACAACTACCTATATTTGCATTGATGGTTAGACAGTTTAGCAGCTTAGGAATATCTTGGTTGCACATGGATTTCCTCCCTACTCCTTCCTTAATTTTGATTCTTTGCTGTAAGGAGATATTCTGTTACAAAAAATAAAGTCTGAAAATGACACATAAGTAATTCAAATTGGGAATTTCTTTAAAGGGTAGTATAGCATTTATTCATATATTCCCTCCCTCCCCCCCCAAATCAACTGTTTTTAATTCTGCTTTATCATGGATCCTTTAGTAATGATGACATCCTCAGATTGTTTCTCTTTCATTAAACTAACTTAGCATCAGTCATCAGTAAAAATAATCTCATTTTAATTTTTATAAATGGATAACTAATGCAGTAAGGCACAATGCCTATTTTATACTAATGTAGCAATCGGATCAGAAATAAAAGTAATGCTTAGAATGATTTCAACAAGTATCTGATAAGACATGCAAGCAGTTATAAACATAATTTTATTATCGCATATAATGTTATTTGTAGTGCTGGCAGTTTATATAGAAGAAATTTCTATTTGTAGAACTTTGTTCATTAAAATGGATAACCAAGATCTGTACGTTCTGTTTATCACTTGCTTTATATTTCTCTTTCAAATTTCAATAATCACTTTTACACCAGTTATTCTAAAAGGCTTTTTTTTGACATTAATCTAATCACAGCCAGAGCAAGATGATATTCTTTAATTTGTTATTCTTGAACTTGGTTTTTATGTTAAAGCAAGTAGGAATCAGATCAAAATAGTCTTTGGGTTGTTTACTTAGGATATGATTTTAAAGAATCTTTGGGAATTAAGATACTAAACTTCTACTTACTTTATAAAGACTAATTTAACTCCCTTTTGGCCTTTGAAAATTACATACCTATCACAAAATTTACTAATATTAAAAAAACCCCACTCTGTTCTTCAGCAAATACAGAACTCATAATTTGTACATGGAAATCACTGCCTCAGCACCAAACTGCTGTCATGTTAGACAGGCAAAAAAAAGGTGCAGGACAAGTCAAATCATGAGACTCATGATAACTGGCAGTCCTGAACTCGTAATGCTGTTGTGCAGTTTTTCACTGCTGTGACCTTTAATGTAGCAGAATAGGTTAATCTTCTTTATATATATTTTTATGCTCCTGAAAAAATCTATATATGTATCTGTATTTTTTTCCTCAGATCTTACTTCATAGATTTCAAAAGGAAGATAAACAAACATAAAGAATATGTAAAAGATGTAAAAATACGTGTTTCTGTTTTGAATCATTCATATTAAGCCATTTGACTACTCTTTGCACAGGTTAAGATGTGCTGACAATTTCTCTGACACTTCATTATTTGCAATTAACAGGAAAAGCTTTAAACTAAAATACAGAATAAGTGTTGCAGCAGATAATGACATTTACTCCCTCTTGCACCATGTAGGAGTATAGAAAAAATAAAGGCGATAAAAGCCTAATTGAGAAGTAATCCTAGTCGCAAACTGTAGCATTAACAGCTCATGTGAATAGTGATTTCAACAGATTGTACTGTCTTTTTACTACAGTCAGACTTCTTAGTAGTACCCTAATATAACAGAGACTGAAATCTGTGAAGCTACTTAATCGTAATAATCAGACTTGTGGCTACAAGAAATAAATATTTAGGTTATGGCCAGATTGGTTTTTGTAGCTAGTGTTATTCAGTAATTGTTTCAGAGAGAGTTTAACCTTAAGTTTTATCTTTTAATATACTAGAGCTACTAGTTATTGATTGCTTCTTAACCCAATTTCATTGAGATTTTACCTGACTAAAGCATGGGAAGGCAAGCTTTCCTAGGAAGGGAAAGGGGCGGCTCTTCTGCACACAGCCTGAGGAATATCTTTCCTTTTCTTAAGATCTTTACTGCTGAACTATTTTGAAGGAAAGCAGAATGAGAAGGGAGCAGCAAGATTAGCACAGCAGAGCACGCAAGAGGTTAGAGAATGCTGTAAGCAATAGGGGTATCATAAAGCATACGGAGATAACATTAAGATGCTTCTACAAGCTTGTGTTATGTAAATACGTACCAGACTACTCAGAAGCTTTGACATCTCTCTAAGCCTGATTACAAAACATTGTAATTTTTTTTTTAAGGTACAACTTCTACCCTAGTAACCTCTTCATTGAGTTCTAAAGGTTCCTGTATGCAGGGTAAAACAACGACGGTTACATTGTCAGTTTTATTTTTTTCCCTGTCCATGTTTGAGAGGGAAATACTGGAGCAGGTGTCAGAATAAACCAATACGATAAAAAAGACTCTTTAAGATTCATCTCAGAAACAGACAGTGATACTATGAGTAGCTCAGATTTTCTTTACAACAGTGATTTGTAGAGAAGTGAGGATAAGGGTACGGTTACAGGAACAGGCAGATCACCAACCCCTTCTGTCCCGCACCTGCCCAGGCTTACAGACAGCAGCGTGGGCAGACTATTTCACTGGATAATTTAAAGCACCCTTGCTAACGAAAGAGAGATTTTATCATTTCCTGACCAAAGCACACTGCTGCTATTTAAAATTACCTAGCTCTTGCTTCTCGTCAGTCAAGTTGCTTTGAAAGCACCCTTTCTTAGGAGATTATTTTTCCTTTTCCTACACTGCAGTTCACCATGCAGGAACTGGTTAGGCATATACATTTTGTCCACCTGACTCACTCTCCAGTCAAGACTGCCACATCTTAGCTTCCCTTAGCAATGTCTCTGGGAGCACGTCACCGGGAGGCTGCAATTTCATCCACTGGTGTGCCTGTCACACGGCTCACTCAGATCAGGGCTCCTCTTGTGAAACTCCTCCAGCTGAAGGACATGCTTTTAAATCTTATTTTAAAGTGGAAGACAAGATTCTGGAAAACAAGATAATCCGTTTATACTGGCATCAATATGGTATACAGACACATGCTGTTTCCGGGAACTGACTATGGGCCTGGACTTACATATTTAAAAATTTGACAAACAGCTTCAGCAGGATACAGAAGTGAAGAATTTTTATAAAAGTAGTAGAGAGCTTGAATTAAAAGATAAGGCAGGTTGGCGAATGGACCAGTTCTTTAACATTCCTCATGCACAGCAACCTCTATTTTTTAAAAAACAGCAGATTAGATCCTAGCAACAGAGCAGAACTATTCTCTCCCTATAACTACTTTTTTTCTGATAACTTTAGGAGACCTACATGAGACATTGCCTTATCAGTAAACTGATAGCACGGGGATCAGTTCAATGCTATTTGTTAAGAACTGTACTTAAATTAAATGGAAAGATTCTTTTCCTGGTAAAGTGAGCAGAGCATTTAATTCCCTTATGAAACTGACAGAAATATTATTAAACTATAAATTAATATTTTCAGTTGCATGCAAGAACATATCTTCTAAACAAATTAAATTTACTTCTAACAGTCATTCAATTTACTTCTAATAGTCATAAGAGGACTAAAACACCCTTTTTCTTTTCTGTTATGTCCTGTCTCCAATAGGTTCAAACATTGTTAGCTGCCTTAGTGCCTACGGATTTCCAAATGAAGACTCTAAAGCACAATGGAAAGTTGTTCAGAGTCCTATTTTCTGAGAATAGACACAAGGAAAAAAAAATGGAATTATTACTTCAGTAACTACAAAAATAGGTAGTTGGTTGTGTATAAGTAGCTATACTGGTGACATAGCACAATGGTTGGGGAGAAATACTGCAAGTGTTCTCAGAGAGCAGAAGTCTGCTCTTTTCATCATCCTGTACTTCACTGTGTAAGGGTAGAAGAGACAGATTCTGAGTTGTTATCTTATGCTAAAACATGACACAGTCCCTAAATTAGAAGACTAATTGGTTCAATATGCCACACCGAAACTGATTTGCTGAAAGTCCCCTCAACTCAGGCAATCAGAAACTGTTATTATAACTTCATTGCTTTTTAACTTTATTTCTGCAGTGAACTGAAAAGACGTTAATCTTCCTTTTGGTTTGATCCGTTATCCGTACTTGTTGAATTCCTGCCTGTCTCCCATATCTTAATTAAAAGCTCATTGTCCTTCTACTGGAAGTCCTACATAAATGTTCTGCTTATGTTTATAATCACATTTTTTCTACTAGCTTATTCCTTCTTTCCTCAATCATCTCTCCTTAATGTTTTCTATTTTATTGCCTTCTGGAGTTTTGCCTTTTGACTGATACTCTTCCTTGTGTTTGCCATCACAGTTAACGCAAACCATGGCCAGAAATTTGGACAGAAGTTGCAGAAAAAATACAATTACCCCTAATCAAAAGTGTTCCCCACCTGTACTAAGAGATCACATGTGAATTCCATGGAGAAATTTCTTTGCTGTGCAGTAAGAAGCAGGACAGAAGCCACAGCAGATCCAATGTAAACAAACAGTGCCTTAATAGTGTATAATTAATTTAATAATTGTAAACAGTAGTGTTTTAATATTCATGGTACAGTTTGAATTATACACACGTTAGAAACAGCCTCTGGTTATGCGAGGTTCTGTGTTAGAATTAATATTTTAGAGTTTTTAGTAAAATTATGACTTTTAATTTAATGTTCTTGACCAATGTAAACAGATTTTTAAATAATTAAGTTTCAGTTTAAGCATTGCATGTTAGTACTAATGTTTGTCCTGAGTAGCATTCTCTAAGCAATCCTGCTTCGGCAGGGGAGTTGGACTAGATGATCTATACGTTCCCTTCCAACTCTAAAAAAAAAATTCAGTGAAATTCAGTGAAATACTACCCATGGCATTTACACTGTTTGAGAACATTCCAATAATGTGAGCTGTTAAAAAATTACACTGAAAAGGTGCTTATATACTTAATCTAGCCATAAAATTTATTATGACCATCTTAATGAAATGAATATCAATTTTTCTATACATATATAGTAGAATAGCTGAAGTCTGCAAATATCAGTCTTTGAGTGACTATGGCTGGGACTAATAAGTTTCTGTCAGCAAAAACCTCCTTCTGGAAATCAGGTGCCTTAAAGGCTTGAGCAAGAGGTTCCATTCAGGTCAGTTTTAGTGACTGATAGAAATGGCCTTATATTTCATCAATTGCTTCAGAACCTATTTATAACACTAATGATGTACACTACATCGTCTGAGAATAAGTTTCAAAATGCAGATTATGCTTTCTTTGAAAAAGTCACTTTCATCTTTCAAACCTCATCTCTAATAACTTTGTCGTGTGTTCAATTGGTCTTGTATTATAACCCATAGTGACTAGTCATTCCTTATTCATGTGCTTTACATTATTAACTAATGTATTAGTTATTTTCACATTTTGGTTCCATAATTCAGGCTGAGCAGTCATGTTCTACTTAAATAATGAGTTATTTTGTATGAGGGAAGATTGTGTTGTTTCTTTGACTTTTAAAAATCCATTATACGCGTATTTTGGAGATCAGTGAACTGAAATTGTACACTGCCATAGCGATATTTCTCCATTTACTGTTTAATAATTTCAAACACACTAGCATTTTTTCAACTGCTGCTAATCACTGAGTGGACATTTTCAGACAGCTACTTCCAACAATTCCCAGAGCTTTCTTAGTTATAAGCATCTAATTCAGAGCGTATCCCTATATGTCTATGCACACACATATTAATATTTACACCTTTAGGGTCACTGTATTTTGCAGATACACACAATTCAGTCACTTGGATCTGTGACATTCTTTGCAATGCTTTGATGGCAGCCCTAAAATTTGATGTTCTGAATGATTTTCCATCAGCAAGTTGTCATTAACCTAAAAGCTAATGCTTCTAGCAACAAAGACATAAAATAACGTATGACAGTGAAGGGCTGACAATATTATAAGACAGTGAAGAAGCTGAAGTGCTTTCTTCCTTTTAAATTTTCAGAAGTGATTTAGTGGTGTAGCAGCTCTTTATGCATTCTAGCTACACAGAAATCCATTTGCTGGAGTCCAAGCAGCAAAAATTTTTTTGCTTCTCCCTCAAGAAAGAAACATGAGGTCTCCACATACTGGTTAAGGAACATTTCATGGAGCCCTGTGAACAGGTATTTTCTTGTGTTTTCAGCTCCAGTTATCAAACTGACAGTTTTTTAAAACTGAAAGAGACCACCAAACTTTACACATCATATCCTTAAACAGCCCTAACCGTGAACACTAGATAAAATTTAATACGTGATGTCTGAGGCATGGCTGATAAAGGACAAATCATATGCAAAACTGTTTACAGCAGCCAAGATTTTTAATTTCTAGTAAACTCAAGATGTTATCTATAAAGGCAAGGAAATTATGCTAAATAGGACAAGCAGCAAATAAATTTGCAAGCCTAGCAGGGCATAGTAAATTTACAGATGTTTGCAAAGTGTTTATCTTCAGGTAAATATTAAAGCTAAATCTTCTCACCAAAGAAAAACAAAAACAAAAAAAAGTTTTAGGAAACAACAGTTATGCCACAACAATCATATAAAAAGTAGCAAGTACATACTCTTAATGTGCTAAGCTGAGGTGCCATTCACTGCTCCCAGACTTTCCTCAGGTGACCTTTTCATAGTGAAGTAAGTTGATGTAGCTGATTTTTTTGTCCTTAAGTACACAAAAAAACCTCACACTCTCATCCACTGGTTTTGCTGTGAGATGTCTGTTAGTAGCAAACAGTTGGGTAGGGGCAGCATCTTAAATCGACATGACCCATGTAACGTGAAACGTGAATGAAATCCTGATTCAATGGCAGAAGTCTATCAATTGGATCAGTCCATGTTGATGGCACCACTATTCCCTTAAACAAAGCAGATGCAGGGGATGTGGCAAGATTGGCATTTGCCAAATAAAAATAATCTAAACCAAAAGGTGTGATCTGCTAAAGAATAGCATGGCTTGATATCACCACAAGCATGTGACTGTACATGCATGAATACATGTACATAGTCCAGTTTATCCTCCGTTTTCTGAAATTCACTATTGCTTCATTGAATGGAATATATCAGGCACTGAACTATAATAAGTGTAATCATTGGAAAAGAAAAAAAGGGAAGCATTTTACTCAAATGTCTGCAAAGTTAGAAGAATGCAAGAAGAAAGTTCTGCAGTCAATAGCCTCTTGAAAGCCAAGAAAATACAAGAAAATAGAAATACAATGTATGTTGCCAGAATCACAAGTTGCAAGTCCTTAATTTTTTTTTTTAAATATCTTGTTCATATTACAAACATCACATAATATGAAATGCTGCCACCCTCCAAAAATATTCAAATGAGCTCATTTTTTAATCACATGCAGCTTTAGTTAGCTAGAAATAGTAGCTTTTGAATGGATTTATGAACTAAGTTTCAACTACTTCACTAAAAAATGCTAGACACAAACAGCTGAAGCAGAAGTTGAAGATGAGGTTATGCACGCTCCCTGCGAGTACATCTGGGGGACTCACAAGCCAACAGTCTAAAGTATTTCCTTTGGACTTGATGAGCACAGTATGCTTCAAGGAACACAAGCCATGATACAGTTTTATACAAGAAGTTCCAACCTTTCAGTTGCGCACAAAATCAACTGGAAAATGAATTGCAGAGTCAAGGCATCACTTGATGTGAAATATGACTATCTATCTAGTTAAGTACCAGCTCAGCCCTTCTGAGCTGGATCTGTGAAGAGCCTGTGACCTTTGCTTTCCTGGGGCTCTTCCTCGGCTAAGATAAAACTCAGATGTGTAAATACAGGTGGGGAGCAGCTCTCATTCTGCAGCTCCTGAACAAGGGCTCCTCTCCTCAGCCTCCATCCACAACCAATAAAGAGGAAAAATGACTCATCAGTTAGAGGCTATAATTTTTTTTCTCTGGTTCACGGCTGCTAACAATAAACAACATCCCTTGAGGCTTGCCTGTGGGCTCAGTGAGAGTAGCCTAGAGCATTGGGACAGTTATTTCCCTCACTGCAGCAAACCAAAGGGCACAGAAACATTACTGCCACCAGTTCTCCCACTTCATTTACAAGTGAGGTGGAGAAGACACCACTACCCCACCACCCCCAAAAAATAGTCATTTATTTCATTACTAGAGTATTGGTTGCTACAGAAATACCAAAATGTAAGATCATTAGGAGTTACTTACACAATCTGAAAACTCAGGGTGGTGTCAGACTGCCCAAATGACTGACAGCAGGACTAATGCAGGTCCCATTTCCTTTGAGTCTTACTTCAAACAGGCCCTTTGGTGCAATAAGAGGCACAAGAGTGTTCAGTGTTTACTTTAAGAGAAAATATATTTTAGATTTTTAAAGCATGTTTTGTGATAAGCATGAAAAATGTTAGAACCATCACTTCATCTGTATCAGCTAAAATCCGATGCTCCATAGTGACTATCTATCAGCATTATACA
Source organism: Numenius arquata (assembly GCF_964106895.1). Taxonomy (NCBI): domain Eukaryota; kingdom Metazoa; phylum Chordata; class Aves; order Charadriiformes; family Scolopacidae; genus Numenius; species Numenius arquata. The sequence continues at coordinate 40,571,267 of NC_133580.1, read as the reverse complement.
TAGCTAAAGAAAAGTGCAATCCATTAGTCATTCAGTAATTATGGAATACAGCATTAAACTTCAATCTTCTATTTGAAAGCAAGGTCAAAATTTTAAAAAAAAGACACTAATTGCGAGCATGCACCCTCTTGGCCGTCATTTTATTTTCATGCCAGATGCAAGAAAGCTCAAGGATCAGGTCAGACTGTTGAACTAGCATTTAATAAACCTTGAATATTAGTTCAAAAGAAAATTATGATATATATAAGATATAAAAATGTATATCAGGATAAAAAATGCCAGTTTTCACTGTTTACATTTGAAGACATAGGAATTAATGTATTTAAATTATTTTTCCCGATATTCCCGAAAAATAATTTTTAAAAAGAATATGAAGGAGTATAAATATGGAAGGAGGGCAGTGAATCTTAGGAAATTAATTGATAATGAACATGGGAAAAGGAATAAACGGGTAAGGGAAATAAAAAAAAAGCTGACAGTGAGTTCTCTGGTTCCCAACACTGCACAAAACTCTTACTTGGAAACTCCCAGACTACCTATATTTTAAAGGCTAATTTGCCTCTAAGTATTACCAGAAAAAAATTCTTAGAGCAAGCTCAAATACATTCTTAGAAGTTATTAAACAGGCACAAACAAATAATTGAAAGCATAATTTTCTCCAAGAAATGGGATTTTTCCACTTTGGTCCGACTTTTGTTTTTTCCTACAGTTATTTATACACAAAAGAAAATCACAACACCCACCCCACTCTCCTCAAAAAAAAAAAAAAAATTAGAAATACTCTGGGTCAGTTCTTACACTGATATAAAAGCATGCTGATATAAATAAAGCCATGATAATTTATATTAGCTGTAGAATTTTCTCTTGTTAAACTCAGTTGCTGCTAGACCATTTTGTATAAATAGCTCTATAAACAGACATCTGTTAATCCAGCGTTTTAACATGAAAGAAGTACCAGTGTTACTTCAAACTCGAAACTTCAAGGACAAGAAAATCTCAGAAATGAGTGGAATATTTATTCAATATATTCCAAGTGAACAACATAAGAAAATATTTTGGAATAAATACATATTTAAACCATAAATCTTGATGAATTACCACAAGGGATTTTTCACAGAAAAGAGCTGCAAGAGGTGGTTTGGTGGTTTTGTTTTTTTTTTTTTGCTGTTGACAAGGCAAATCCAATAGGATAGCTGCTAAGAAAGCATTTAATAAAGGTCATACTTGAGCCTGCACAGACAAGAATTTTAATTAACGCCCTAGCAGTCAGCAATTAAGTTTGCACATCTGATAGCTATACAATATAGACTGGAGAACTGCATCAAAGTACATACATTTACATGGCAATTGCTATGGTCAGGACTTCAGTTTTTTGGTTTGTTTCAGAAACCCAACGACATTATACAGAAACCAGGAGATGTAAAGGTGCTCCTGCCTGGGAAGATTCAGCTGTTCCCTGTAATCATATCCAGTAGATGGATGCTGGTCCCATACCAGACTTTAACTTAAGAGCATCCCTCAGGAGAGACAGTAGAAGCTTAATATAATACTAGAAAAGACTCTTCAGTTAAAGGAAAGTGAAACATATGGTAGCAGTTTAAACCTAAAACCTAAACCTAAATGCATCGCAACTGCCAAGGTAGAAGCCAGCTTCATTTTTTTGCACAACCAGTCGTCTAATAAGGGATGGGTGTAACAGATTGAGTCTCACTGTGCATTTTCAGATTCATCTGAAACCACAACAAATAACAAATGCAGCACGCAAAACAGCATCTGAACTCAGGCACGTAAAACCAGGCACGACCAGGATAAATTTTTCTAATACTTGCTAATCTGTCATAATATTTCCACTACAGCACTAGTAGCCAGCTTGTCCTATCACTAGAAGTTATAGGCTAAAAATCTGCAAAACCCAGGGACACGTTCACTCAGGATATTCACAGCAGCAGATAAAACAGAGCTTCAGGGTATTGCAGTAGTAGACAAGGCCTATGGCACTTCACTGTCGTGTAGGATGGGAAACAGCTGGCCAAAGTTAGGGGTAAACTAGGTCCCACAGTGATTGGCCTTGAGCAATCCTGTTTGTTTACTCCTTGCCCAGCTGGGGATATAGATTTTCAAGGAGAGTCGGTGCAGGCCGACCAGCCATTGCACGACAGCCCCTCTGCATTGACTCTTCAGTGAGTACTGTGGCTTGTCCAGCTGTGGAAGATGACTAGGAGATACCATGCTTGGTTTCTGCTTGCGATACACCTAACCTCGTAACATCCTCACGCAGCTTCATCTGAGCCCCTGCTCCTTTTTCCTTCCAGAACTTTGCTCTGCTAGACAGTGTCTTTGGTTTTCTGATGCTTAGCTCAATTTTTAATCATGCCATGCTGCATTCTTGCATCTCTTGATTCTGTGACCTTCGCTTCTGTTTGCTTCTGGTTTCCCTTGAAGGTGCTCTAGGGATCTCTGGGGCCTGAAATACCTGTTGTGCAATATGGATCTTACACATTCCTTAAAAGCTATTTCTGCCCTGGTAGCGGTGGTGTGAACAGACTAGCTCACTGTCTCAGGGAGGTTCTCCTCTCCCTGACAGTTCTGGTTGAACGTTTTCCAACCATTTTTCCAGACCGAGGCACATAGCATAAACTACTGAAGAGTACACCTCGTTGAATAGTGTACTTGCAGACTTTAACCAAACGTGGAAGTTGACCTACCGGTAGTAGTAAACTAAACAGATGATGATCCTTCCTGAGCAATTACATTAGTACATCAAAGTGGACTGGTGCTGTAATCACACTATCATTATAAATATTGTATTGCATTGTAATTATTTTAGCAAAATAGTGAGTTACAAGGCTAGTATTTTTGTCAGTAACTGTGTGGAAATAAGAGTCAATCTGCCACTATTCAGCAATGACATTATAAGCTAAAGAGCACGGCACCCTTGTTCCTTCAGTCTTAAACAGATGACACAGTCAGTGCTAACACAACTGCGAACAGTGACATAGAAATAAGAACTGACTGGGAAAGAACGGACATATTAAAGCATATCTCTGAAGTAGAGGAGCCTGAGAACACTGTGTTTTGGTTTTGCCAATTTTTGCTTATCAGCAATTTTCTGGCATGGGGTATATTCCAGGAATATAGAAGTTCTTGTGATCTTTAAGAAGAGGGCAAACGGATCCATGGAAATTATAAATGTCTGATTTAATTCAAGTTATTTCAAAAACACGTGAACAAGTTACTCTTTCTTGTCTGAGTCAATAGAATAATGGCTAGGTAAGTAACAGTCAAGGATCTGCCAAGAAGAAATTGTGTCTGACCTGGTAATTGAAAAGAAAACTGGCCAGTTTTCTTGCCAGTATCAGGTATTATGGTGGTACACATCACGTATCTTGACCAGTACAATGGTAACAGATGTTACATAGAAGCTGGGAGAATGCAGTCTAAATAAAACCACTGTAAGAGAGAGGCAAATTGTGCTCAAAAGAGTAATCAAATGTTCCCTGTCAGTGATACGTATTACATCAGATTCCAAAAAGTAAGTAACGACCTGTATCAGGAGGCATTTTCATAAACTATTTACAGGAATTAGAGAGTATGTTTATTAAATTTACAGATGACATCTGGCTGGAAAATGCTGTCAACTTGGAGGACAGGGTTAACATACAGAGCAAAATTAGAGAAATGCCTTAAGGGGGGGAAAAAACCTGTCAGACACCAAGTTCTGACACTTGCGTAGAAATAAACAATACGGGATGGCAAAATCAGGCTAAGAACAATTCTAAGATCAAATCTGATAAACAGTAGACAAGGAAGGGTGGAAGGGAGACATTATGACTGCAATCTGAACATGTGAACAGTATCAAGCTGCAATGGCAAAAAGCATCACACTGTGTTGTGAAACATCACGAACAGAGCTTGCAAGGTGGATGAAAAGACAAACACGGCTGCTCTTAGTTTTTCTAAGACTGCAGACTGACTGCTGCGTCAAGTGTTTCTAGACAGATCTAGTCCACTTAGTGAGAGCTTGGGAAAGAGCAAGAAAAATGACGAGGACATTACAAACAAGGGAAGACTGCAGGAGCTGGGGTTATCTAATACAGTGAAAAAAAGACTAAGGGAGGCTCAGACAACATGCTTTGCATACAGAAAGGTTAGCTGCTGTGAGAAGGAAAACAAACAGTTCTCCACGATAGTAGTGGTCATGGAACAGTGGACATAACATTCCTCATAGTGAATTTTCTTTGGATATTAGGGTTTTCTAGCAGAACAGGTAGTTAGAAGCTGGTTAGTTTGCCTAAAAATGTTGTGAAATCTGTTTCTTTTATTTATTTTTTTAAAGAAACAAGTAGGCAACAGCTGTCAGAAGTGACTTACATTTAGATGACCTTGTATTGGGTAGAACAATCATTGGGTAGTTTTAGCATGATGCTTTAACGTAATAAAAACTGCCACATAGAACAGAAAGTAAGTATACAGAAAATGCCCAAAGTTATTTGGAAACAAACTTTGAACCGCGTACTTAGCTCATACTGCAACACAGAAATGTAATGTTTACTTGCAACCAAAATAAAAGAGACTCAGACATCCCCAACTATTCATATCCTGATTTCTACATAATGTTCTTGCAACTAAACAAACAGTTTAGTAGCAAACAAGTAATTTATTTCACAGCACCGTTTTTTTCTCTCCTTCAAAATTATGAAGTGAATGGAAAATAACATTTTTATGTAAACTGATGACTTCAAAGAATAGTGCTTCTCAATAAAATGCTTCACATCTTCATGTGTATCAGTTCCATAAAGAATATTCCAAGACATATTTTCTATTCAAGTCAGTAAGACAGAATGTATAATAAAACAAATTAGCTTGTAAATACATACAATATGATAGATTAAGAAGTAAAATCCATTTAACCACCATCCCAACAGTAAACTGCAATTTATGACATGAAATTTAGTGCCTGAATGAGGAAAAAAAAAAAAAGTAATTAGTAACTATAAAATCATTTAGCTTTATTTAATAAAATCCTTTGATATTCTTACTGTTCCAAGAAATGCAGAAACAAACATTTCCAGATTTTCTTTCATGACAAATGGGAACATTTAGCAAAGGTTATCTCTTTCACTTGCCTGAAGCAAGTTAGGATAAATGTTGGGCATACATTTTGAAAATTATTATGTATTGCATCTGATTATATTAAACAGTAGCACCATCTACTGGTCCAGAAGATCCTTTCAAACTTTAGAAAAAGCTGTAGAGAGTGATCCAGCCAAAATGATGCAAAACGCTACTGAGAGTAACAGGTAGTTTTTCAGTCCCTGGATAGGCAAAGGGAGAGAAAAAGAAAAATATAATCTTGTCAAATAGATACGACTTCACACAGAAAAAAATAAAGAACGAGGATTTCATTTTATGACAAAGTAATAAATCGATTACATGAAATGGTAAATTTTATATCATTTTATTTCATATAATGTTTGTAACATATTTGACATTCAGAACAGTTAAATAAGAGGAATCTATGATGCCATACAGTTAGTAAGATATTCACAAAATTAATTCAGCAATTTTTAGAAGTGTTTTTAAAGGCCTTGGTCTATTTTAAGCAGTAAGCACTTATGCAGATACTATTCTAGAATGTATGAAAAGGATAAAAGATTTGGTAAGTTACAAAGATTTGGATAATGAACATGAAGGTCTTCTAGTGTGGTGCAACATTAATCTGCAGTGGGAGAGAGCAAGAACTTCTAGTTCCTGATGCAAGGATGCCTAATGCGTTTTACAGTAACCAAAAATACTGGGAAAGATAACCTCTAATGATAAATTAGTTACCTGTGGATCCTGGACAGATTAGCTAAGGGAACCTGTGGATTACATTGCTAGCATTCAATGCTTCAAATTCCACCAGAAAAATAATGTCTGCCATATATGTTAGCATCCACTAGAGTTAATTAGCCTGTTCTAGGCAATCACTGCCATTTCAGTTTAGAATCTCCACATTATGCTGTAATTAGCAAGGCCAACTAACCTCTGTCTCATTTTTTGGCCCTTTGGTGAACCTGACCTTAAGTCTAATCTACTTGTCTGTGAGATTATTAGGACTACTCCTCATTCCCTTGCCCCGACTGAAAGAACTGGTTCAAATAAAGACTGTTTTCAGGCTGTGCTTGGCATCCCGCTTCCTGGCCCTGCTACAGGCTTCATTTACTCCCACTGCTGCTCACATAGTTATGGAATGCAAATTTTCATTCCTGTAAAAATTGTTCACAGTTCTTCATCTTTCTTGGAAAACTTAGTATTGCATGATATGACTTTCAACTTCATAACACAGTACTTGTGTAGGAGGAGAAATCTAGGAGATACAGCTGTATACAGCTGCATACTGTTCCTAGAGATAGAGAAAAGTAAAAGAGACTAGGTAAGAGACCTAAGAAGATTACCTTGATTTCTTTAAATACAAGGACTCCCCACATTGCAGCAACAAGGCCAGGACCCTAAGGAATAAGATTAATTTGCACATTACAGCATTTCATTAAAATGTACTGCCTCCTCATTTCATACTGTTCTTAGGCTGGTTGAATTTTGTCTGGATAACAAATTTAGTCCTTTCCATTCTGTTTAATTGCAGCACCCACGGCGAAACCATTAACATCACTGAAATCTTTACAAAGAAAGATAATAAAATTGGGCTAAAGAGACAAGAGACTCGTTTTTTTTTTCAGAGAAGGCACAATTTCTTTCTAAATTACACTATGGTGTCTGCACTGGTTGTTACACATTCTTTTAGAAGGTTCCAAATAATATGCCTCACTTTAGCTAAAACTACAGTCCACAACGTTACCATATTTCAGAGGACGATTCAGGTTTATTGGCAGCTACCACAGATATTCCTAACATTTCCTTTATTAGCATGCCTAACTATTTGGACAAAGTTTGATTTTATTGCTCAGCATGATACCAAGAGACTGGAACATAAATGTATTTCCTGTGTAGCAGGCATCTGGACAAAACACAAAGCCAGCCAGATAGACAGGTCAGGAAAACTACTGATTATCTGTGATGTTGTTGTACAGATTTCCTAGCTAGCGGCAGTGAAACACAACGATAATTTCCCGGCGCTCCTGGTAACATAGTTTTTTCCTGTGGGAGCAATGATCTGAATTGTCATACTGATAAGAAAATATTATCTGAATATGAAGCGAAAACTGGCTCTGTTAATGTTTCCCATTAGAGCTGTTCTCAGAAACACTTGACAGATGTTTGGACAGTGATCCTCCTCTCTCCATCTTCAGTACAGATGATAGGACACAGATTTAGGCCAGCAGGAAAGTGTCTCATGCCAAATGTATTTGTGGGTGCTGTTTCCTAGTGAAATTGCCAACTATTATTTGAATAATAGCTAAGGTGTTATTTCACTTTCTAGATAATGTAAGCTGCAAGAGGAATGCATTTTAAAAATGAAACAAACTGTTAAAGGGATGTGATGAATAGCTGTCTGAAATTCTCTCTCGGATGAAGTAAAGCAGCAGTTCTGAACCCGTGGTCCAGATTGGTAGTTTCTCATCAGTGCTGTCCTCACATTTTTCATTTCATGATTTTATATCCTTGCCCTTTAGGCACACTGATAACCAAGTTACTAAAGCTGCTTTCCATTAATCCTTTAATTTCTAATTAGAATGATCCCAAATCTATTTCTTCATTGCACACTGCAGAATTTATTCTGATTTACTGCATCTTGAGGCAAAGCTTACTCCCTATTAACGTTGTTTCATTAGTTTGCTTCCAAAATACAGCTGTTCAGCAAAACTTTGGTTTTGATATTTATGAACTCCCATTTGCCAGAAGTTACCCACCTTTGCATCACCATCTAGTACACTGGCAAGAGAGTAAAGCCAAAGTTTATTTTACCTAGTGATGGAATTTATGCAGCTTCTGGAAATTAACAGTGATTTAAAGGTACGGTATCAGGAATAAACCAGACAAAATGGACCAATCTATTTTTCCCTCATCTGCATAAGAACATTATTTTCAGCAATACATAACCTGTTACGTTTGTTCAAGAGCTGTAAAAAGAAAAAACACCTGACTTAAACCAAGCAAAATGACTGTTAGAGGATAAAAATCACAAATGAAAACATCCAGAACAATATGTACTTGCTGGGATGAAAGCATAAAATGTTTCTTCTTTTAATCACTACAGTTCACTATTTAATATTGATACAGTTCTGGTTACAGATCTTTGGCTATTACATAACCTAAAGACTCACCCTATCCATCCTTCTTTTTTTTTTTTTATGCTTGGCATTGACCAAGATGGTGCTTGTCACAGCCACGCGTGTTCCTAAAAAACCCAAAGGCTAGCACAGACAAGCAGAAGAGGCAATACGTACTCTTGATTAAAATGCTCTAGACACGTCATAATTTCAACTTAATTCCACAAACGGGAAGGAAAAAAGACCCTTCATTTTTAGTTCTAGTCACAGATTATTTTTTTTTATATACTTACTGCGGTAATTATTGGAAAGCTGACCACAGCACTGAGATAGTGATTGGCTATGAACCAGCAGCAACTGGCTATTGCCCAAAGCACACCAGAAACAAACCCTAGAAAAATAAATCCCAATCAAAAACATGCACAGCAAGGTATGGGCAGCAATTTGCGGAACATTTATATTTATAGCACAATACAGCAACTGTATGTATGTATTTTAGTATGTTAACTACTTTAACAAGCTGGCTCTGATAATCTAAACCAAAGCTCAAGGGATAATATCAGCTACTCCAACTAAAGTAGCAAATTAATTAAAGTTCACAATTTTCAGAGCAATGTGCTCTCCACTCTGGCACAGTCAGTTTTTGAAAATCCACAATATGCAATGTCGTTTTGTTCTAGTTTCAGATTAGAACAAAATTTATCATTGTTTCCTAACCTTAATTAAGTAACCTAATTGGAGTGATCTTTCGAAAGAGACAAAAGTCAAATGAAGAGACCTGAAAGGCAAACTACAATTCCAACACATAGCTTGAACTGCAAAACGTTCAGAAGTGACTGAAATTAACAGTTAATTTAAAAACCAGTCATACCTGGCAATATGGCTTGGGGATAAACATTAGGTTTATTTTTCCTGACTGCACAGTAGATCAAAAAGTAGATGGTACTTGTGAGAAATATTCCACTGAAGTGTGCAAAAACATAATCTAAATCTGAAAAAGAAATTACAGAATTATATTAGTCTAAAACATCAGTTATTAATTTTAACTAAATTTATTTCACTGATAGCATTCACAGACAAAAACACATAAGGTGCTACTGCTAACAAATCAAATTCAATTGTGATTGTGATCGACACAGCTTCCAGTCTGACTGGATGGATTTGGTCAATCACATCTATATTAAACATGAATTAACTGCTGTGTTGATCCTAACATTTATTACAGACTTTTATGCATTTCTGAGTTGTTATTTTCGGAATTCTATTAGTCAAACTACTCAATTTATTAAAACCCTAAGAAAGCCTTCAAGTGAGGCTACAAAAGTGGGGTGGGGATTTTACATAATTACATCCTCTCGTGACCATCTACATTTGTATTCCTGTATATAGCCTTGTTTCTTTTCTGCACATTTAAAGGCAAAACAACTGCATGTACTTCATAAGCTAAACATGGCACAGTTTTGTCCTTTTTTATCTTGAAGAACATATCACAATTTTGATCACTATAATTATTAACAATAATAAATCCTTTATGGACTTTGTATGTGCTAAAGAGAGTATTTCCAACATGGTAAAGGAGAAGCATGTAGCAAGGTGGTCTCTATCTCCTTGGAGTTGTAAATTCTCAACAAGAAAGGCAGCCATAGTGGCAACATCTGTTTTGTCTAGCTGGGGAATATATAAGTTGCAGTATTCAAGAGAAATTGTATGTGACATAACAAACAATTTCTTAATGGCAACATTGTGTGGTCTCACCAACACTTGGCTCTTAAGCTGCTGCTGGTATTACCTGATAGACTATACTCGAAATCTTAAGGACAACATCTTGTTTGAAATTGGCGCTTAGGCTTATGTTAAAAGGTTTCCATTTCAGAAACTACAAGGTTTTAATTACTTATGTTGTTACACATCTCTTCTGCTCCTTAGTTATGATCAACCTTCTCCTCTGCCTTTAACAGTGTACTAATTTGGCAATTCGTACAGCTTGTGCCCTTGTTTACCTCATGTTCCAGGCATATGAACTTTGTATTTTGAGAGTGCTAGTATTTATTGCCTTCGGAAAGACAGCTGTGAATTAAGTACGGTATCCTCTGGGCTGTTTCTCACTGTTCTTTTAATGGTGTAATTCACCTCTGAGACAAAGGGAGTGCTTGTACTATGATTATAACAACATATAACATAGTGCAGAACTGGTAAGTTGTTACGGTATATTTTCAAGCATATCAAGAACTTCACTCTATGACTTTACAAAAGCAGCAGAACACAATACACTGATGAAATAAAGTAAAAGTGATCTATTAGCCTTTACCAAATTGACTTGCTCCTGTGTATATAGATTCATTTCTTCTTCCATGGTCCTTGATGTAAAGTACCGGTACAAAACTGGAACCATACAGTATTCCAGCTATTACAGCCAGGCTACATCCTCTTTAAAAAAAGAAAAAATCAGAGAAAATAGCCTAGCGTTAATTAGGGAAGTGGACAATACACTTAAGTCCAGTATTTCGATTAAGTCCAGTTAACGATTGTGTATCATATGAAAATTGCTAGCAACACTATAAAAATAATACATTTTAGCACATTTTTATTTTCTAGTGTAGAAATGATTCAACACAGTAACTTAGTTTTCCTATACTCTGTGGCCAAGTAACAGAGACAATTCCTGCCCTAAGAGCCTGCAGACTAGATTAATAACAAGAGAAATCAACTAACTAGGATTTCTTAAAAGATGAGCTAGGAGAAAACAAACAAAAGTATAATTAAAATGCTCCCACCCTCCCCCAGCTTCACTGTTGCAGTCTATATATTCCTTCTAACTATTCCCAGGTTCATTGCCTCTTTAGTCCCCTTCTCCACCTCTAGACCATTGTGTTCTTGGCTGTCTCCACTCCCCTCACAGGCCCCTTGCAAGCTGCTGCTTCCACCCTGAAGCACTTCTGCTGACTCCTTACTGTACTGCCATGCCTTCTCCAGACATAATCACTTGGAAACCACACCTGGAAGCATACTCTTAGCATAGGCACCTTCTGTGCTGGAGTGCTAATCAACCAGGTGATAAAAAAACAGCTCTATACTTATTTAGTTGCTATTGCTATTTGCTTTGCCAAATGTTCATTTGTAGTAGTAACTAATAATTAGTAAGGTAAAGCACACTCAACAGTGCAAAGGAAATAATCTAATTAGTAGTGCAGCTATTCATATATAGATATACACACTATACTAGTACTTTAAAAACTGTTATTTATGAGTCCATAACTGCGCCAGGAAAATCACAGGACACAAATTCTGCTCTTACACTCTGTTCCACTACTTCCTCTGGCTACTTGAGCCTGCACGAGTAAAAGAACTGTTAACAACTTACATGAGTCTCTTTTTTGCTGGAGAAAGTCTGTTCACCCATGAATCATCAGGAGTATCTTCAGAAACATTAATAGACTTTGAAAAAACACGAGTTTTCATGTGAGGTTAATTTAATTCGATTTAAAAAAAAAAATCTCAAATGTTGTATTAAACAAGTTTTGCTCTAAGAAAATGAAAACAGAAGGAGAAACAAAAGGAGTTCACAGAAATATTCTGAAGAAAGTAGAATTACTTTTTTTTTTTAAACGAAACAAACTAATCTTTGGATCTGCCTACCTCAAAGTCTACAAGTACGAGTTTGCATATGGACTTTCGGTTTAATACATAATAGAGCACTCGCATTCTTTTTTTTTTTTTAATCTGCATCCAGGTAGATCTGACTTTCAGAACTTGCCCTTCCTTAAATCTGATTAATGATTTAATCTATAGATTTTATTTATGATGTGGTTTTGCCTTTTCTTGATAGCTCTGGTGTTACTATCAGAATATTAGAACTATTTGCAAACAGGGACATTAACACCCCTGTCTGCAGCACAAAGAAACTGCAATGTCCTTTTATTCTAATCCTGCAATCAGACTGTCTTCTGAGATTTGGTCTGGTGGACTAGAACCTCTAGCGAGCAATGAGTACAGCTAGAAAACTCTGAAGGACTTTGTTCAGTTAGCAACTGAGCCCTGACCTAGGTGAGTAAGGCACAATGGTAGTAACAGCCTGTTGTTCTCCAGCTTTTGTTGCATACTATGGGCTCCTGAAGGAGCAACAGCTGATCTGGCACCCCTCGTTGGCCTCCCAACACGTGCCACAGCTGATGCCAAGAATCAGCAACTCTTGACAGTCTCCTGGCTCTGTAAGGTGGCAAAAATCTGATGGGTAAGACCATTGCCTTTCATCTAAGTACCCTTCTAGTTTTATCGTTCAATTTTAATTAAAATTGCTTCATCTTCTCAGATAAGAAAGTAATACACTCTGTCTTTTATATAATCTCTCATAATGAAAAAGTACTTCTAAGACATTTAATGCTGACAATAGAGAAAACACTTGGGAAAAACCTTTTCTGTTGCTCACATTTGACTGGATATACAAGATCCACAAATTAAATACAATCAATGCATATTTACGTAGTTTTATGTAGTCTACCATAAATCCTAGCAAATCTGTTAACACTAAGCAATTTTTTTTTGTTGTTTTTAAATGGATATATACTTTCACTGCCGTAAAATAACTATAGAATACTTACACTTTCTCTCAGTAAAGGCGTGCTTTCTAATGAAGGTGAAGAACTCTGGACTTCAGTTTTTATAAAAAGAAATATGACAGCACTCAGAAGAGAAAAATACACCAGTAAATACCATGTCAGTTCATAAGGACGTAACATTTAGGGTTCAGAGACAAAAGTTATATTTGGAGGCATATTACTTTATTTTTATTATTGCCCTTGAGTCACTTCAATGTATTTTAAAAATGCAATTGCTTTTAACAAGCTTAACAAACAACTAAAGAGAAAGTAAATAAATTACCCTTTGTATCACTTTACAGATCTCTCTTCTATGTAATGGGATTGAAATGTCTCCTTTTTACAGTGTGTAGTTAAAACCACATTAACAACAGTTGCTCTAGTTAACAGTGCCCTTTTGTACTAAACCACACATACAAAGGAACATCTGCATGCAAATTCTATATGGAGCAGCTTAAATCTGCACAGAATTGGCTCTGTGCTCAAGGAAAAAAGTTAATTTTTAGTCTTCTGTCCCATGTGAGGGAATACTGTTCATACAAGGGCTCACACATATGTCGAAGAAGGCGTATTGTTCAGTGGTGCTCCAGTGCACTAAGTGAATAAAATGAGGAAGAAAGGGTAACATTACTAGTACCCCCAGCTCCAGGAAATCAGGTAAATACATGTAATCGGAACTGGCAGTATCTGGTTTTTATTTTTATGAAAGATATTTTAATGATCTAGGAATTTCTTCTCATAACTGTAAACAGAATGTCTCCATTTGAAGAATGGTTCCTCTCCTACTGAAGGAATAGGGATAGGTATAAAAGGATGTCAGCTTCCTCCAGAGGGACTAGACAAAACACATGCTGGTTCCACACAGGAGGCTAAAATGAAATACAGGCTTCTGAGCTCTGCAGAGCAACATACACAGGCTTTGTGCAGCTTGCCAGGAAAACACGTTTAGTCACGATCTTTTTCCCTGTTGATCACTTCTCCATGATATCTCAGAAACAGGCAGGAAGCAGGTGGCGAGCTGAATTAATTCATCAGGCTGGAATAGCAGTACTGCTACTATTTTGCGAGTACCTCATAAAATCACGTGGTACATGTAATGGTAATGGGTAAAAAGCTGCAGACTCTTGAGAAAGAAGTATGGAAGCAAAATTCATGAATCTAAGGCAGCAGCTCCTTCCAAGCAATCAAGAATGGCTCCATCATCTCCACGTTCTTAACACCCTTCTTTTCCTAAAGGCATTAGGTGCATCTGCTGCTTAGCATGCTGATGGGCAAGCCTACTGCCACTAGGATTTAGGGCCACTGTTATGTTCCTACAAAGACCTTCCTAGCCCCCCCGCTGGAAAGCAAGAACACTGCAATGTAACAGAGACCCCCTTTTCTCTGTGTTTGCATCAAAATGTACACTCATACAATGTATAATAAACAAAAAATCAAAGTAGAAGACCTTCTGAAGATCCCAAAGGAAGCTACTGTTTGGAAGTTTTAAGCGTGGCTTGAGAGTACAAGACGGAGCTATTAAGGAGATAATGAAAAGCCTCTGGGCTTTGCAAAGCCTCTTTGCTTTGCAAATCTGGGAAGGAGTCCTGTGGCATATTCTACAGTTAAGAGGAAGGATTTGTACCCCTGACTGAGCAAAGTCAGATTGGAAATCTCAGAGGTTTTCTCGGCAAGATTCTGCTAATCGGTT